>NC_091950.1:14011412-14076412 GCF_031021105.1 Erythrolamprus reginae
TGGTCGCTGGGATTCGTGCAGCAGAAGGCGGTCCCTGAGATAATCTGGTCCGGTGCCATGAAGGGCTTTATAGGTCATAACCAACACTTTGAATTGCGACTGGAAACTGATCGGCAACCAATGCAGACTGCGGAGTGTTGGTGTAACATGGGCACACCTTGGGAAGCCCATGATAGCTCTCGCAGCTGCATTCTGCACGATCTGAGGTTTCCAAACGCTTTTCAAAGGTAGCCCCATGTAGAGAGCATTATAGTAGTCGAGCCTCGAGGTGATGAGGGCATGAGTGACTGGAACAAAGGAGAAATTTCCTGACCATTAGAACAATTAATCAGTAGAACTGCTTGCCTCTAGAAGTTCTGAATGCTCCAACACTGGAGTTTTTAAGTTTTACGTTTTTAAAGTTTTTTTAAAGTTTTTAAGAAGAGTTTGGATAACTATTTGTCTGAAATGGTATAGAGTTATAGAGGGGGTTGGACTAGAAGACCTTCAAATTCCCTTCCAACTCTTGTTATTCTATAGTCCCAAGGTCCCTTCCAGCCCTATGATTCCATGTTCTATTTTATATAGTAATTGTTAATTAGAATCTAATGTATGGTTGCCTCAGGAATCCTGGAAATTAAAATCCAGAAGTCGTAAAGAGCCCACAGTTGCTCACCCATGCTCCATTAAGTGAAAATTAGAGGAATTTACTTAAACATGTGGACCAAATATATCTCCGGGACCGCCTTCTGCCGCACAAATCCCAACGACCGATCAGGTCCCACAGAGTGGGCCTTCTCCGGGTCCCGTCAACTAAACAATGTCGGTTGGCGGGCCCCAGGGGAAGAGCCTTCTCTGTGGCGGCCCCGACTCTCTGGAACCAGCTCCCCCCAGAGATTAGAACTGCCCCTACCCTCCTCGCCTTTTGCAAACTCCTTAAAACCCACCTTTGTCGTCAGGCATGGGGGAACTGAGATATCTCCCCCGGGCCTATACAATTTATGTATGGTATGCTTGTGTGTACGTCTGTTTAATAAGGTTTTTTTAAATATTTTAAATTGTAAATTATTAGATTTGTTATAAACTGTTTTTATTGTGTTGTGAGCCGCCCCGAGTCTACGGAAAGGGGAGGCATACAAATCTAATAAATAATAATAATAATAATAATAATAATAATAATAATAATAATAATAATTTAATCCCAGGCCACTCTGGAGAAAAATACAAAAATATGATTTGAGCGGTGAAGAGGGAGATTATGATCCCGCTATATAGAATGCTGGTGAGACCACATTTGGAATACTGTGTTCAGTTCTGGAGACCTCACCTACAAAAAGATATTGACAAAATTGAACGGGTCCAAAGACGGGCTACAAGAATGGTGGAAGGTCTTAAGCATAAAACGTATCAGGAAAGACTTCATGAACTCCATCTGTATAGTCTGGAGGACAGAAGGGAAAGGGGGGACATGATCGAAACATTTAAATATATTAAAGGGTTAAATAAGGTTCAGGAGGGAAGTGTTTTTAATAGGAAAGTGAACACAAGAACAAGGGGACACAATCTGAAGTTAGTTTGGGGAAAGATCAAAAGCAACATGAGAAAATGTTATTTTACTGAAAGAGTAGTAGATCCTTGGAACAAACTTCCAGCAGACGTGGTAGATAAATCCACAGTAACTGAATTTAAACATGCCTGGGATAAACATATATCCATCCTAAGATAAAATACAGAAAATAGTATAAGGGCAGACTAGATGGACCATGAGGTCTTTTTCTGCCGTCAGACTTCTATGTTTCTATGTTTCTATGAATGGCTAGAATTCATCCTTTTCTATACTACTTAACAGCTAATGGGTGATTTGGGATTTAGATACTTTGTGTGTGAGAAAGATGAATAATTACTTCAAGACCAGGTGATGTTTTCTTCAATCTGCTATCACCTTCCCAAATTTGGCAATCAACAAGTGCAAAATTGTTGCCATAGCATCCTTGCTGCTATGTGGACAAAATCCATGCTTCACGGAGTTAGTAATACTTGGTGCCCAGGAGCAGAAACAGAAGCAAGTCACACCTACAGAAGTATACACAAAACTAACAGGTCTAGATTAAAGTGGTGCCAGGTCTTTTGTAGGTCAGCAAATTTTGACAACTTAGCTGTTGGTCGATTCCCACCTTCAACGTTTTTCACTAAATTTAGCAGTTGTCATGAAGAAGGCTGAACAATACACACACACACACGCACACCGTGAAGATTTTCTGCAAGTCCCAGGGTCCTAAACCTTAGGCAGCATATACATTTGATATATTATTCCTGGAGGGGTCTGTAATATGGTAAATGATTTAGCTTTGCTAGATAAATGGTCAAAGCAATGGAAACTGCAGTTTAATGTTTCCAAATGTAAAATAATGCACTTGGGGAAAAGGAATCCTCAATCTGAGTATTGCATTGGCAGTTCTGTGTTAGCAAATACTTCAGAAGAGAAGGATTTAGCGGTAGTGATCTCTGACAGTTTCAAAATGGGTGAGCAGTGTGGTCGGGCAGTAGGAAAAGCAAGTAGGATGCTTGGCTGCATAGCTAGAGGTATAACAAGCAGGAAGAGGGAGATTGTGATCCCCTTATATAGAGCGCTGGTGAGACCACATTTGGAATACTGTGTTCAGTTCTGGAGACCTCACCTACAAAAAGATATTGACAAAATTGAACAGGTCCAAAGACGGGCTACAAGAATGGTGGAATGTCTCAAGCATAAAACGTATCAGGAAAGACAATGAACTCAATCTGTATAGTCTGGACTGGAGGACAGAAGGAAAAGGGGGGACATGATCGAAACATTTAAATATGTTAAAGGGTTAAATAAGGTTCAGGGGGAAAGTGTTTTTGATAGGAAAGTGAACACAAGAACAAGGGGACACAATCTGAAGTTAGTTGGGGGAAAGATCAAAAGCAATGTGAGAAAATATTATTTCACTGAAAGAGTAGTAGATCTTTGGAACAAACTTCCAGCAGACGTGGTTGGTAAATCCACAGTAACTGAATTTAAACATGCCTGGGATAAACATATATCCATTGTAAGATAAAATACAGGAAATAGTATAAGGGCAGACTAGATGGACCATGAGGTCTTTTTCTGCCGTCAGTCTTCTATGTTTCTATGTTTCTATTATTATTAATTTAAGCCTCTTTTTTCCTGCAAGTTCTAGAATTCCCTTCAAATGCCACTGAGTTATGGAGGCACAATTGCTAAGTATTGTGTCAGTTTCATGCCATTTTGAGGAAATGACCACTAAGATAGGATTCAGGTAACTGTAGTAATCAAGACACAATTGGAAGGGGTCTTGGAGGTCTTCTACTACAACCCCCCTGGCCAAGCAGGAGACTTTAGATTCGTGATGCTGAACCTATGGCACCGTGCTCCACCGTGCATGTATAACAGTTATTTATTTATTTGTTAGAGTTGGAAGGGACCATGTGGGTCATCAAGTCCAACCCCCTGCCTAAGCAGGAACCCTATAGCATCCCAGCCAAATGGCAGTTCAATTTCCTCTTAAAAATGTGATGGGCTCCTACGGGTATGGTCAGGTAGACAGACTGGCTTCCTATTAGTCTCTATTCCTATTAGTCTCTAGGCACAATTCAAGGTGTTGGTTATTACCTATAAAGCCCTACATGGCTCAGGGCCAGACTACTTATATATTTGCATTTGTATTTATTAGATTTGTATGCCGCCCCTCTCCGAAGACTCAGGGCAGCTAACAACAATATAAAAAGACAATGTAAACAAATCTAATATTAAAGGAGTCTAAAATCCCCAATTTAAAGAACCACTCATACATACAAGCATACCATGTATAAATTCTATAAGCCTAGGGGGAAGGGAAATTTCAATTCCCCCATGCCTGACGACAGAGGTGGGTTTTAAGGAGCTTGCGGAAGGCAAGGAGGGTGGGGGCAACTCTGATATCTGGGGGGAGCTGGTTCCAGAGGGTCGGGGCCGCCACAGAGAAGGCTCTTCTCCTGGGTCCCGCCAAACAACATTGCTTAGTCGACGGAACCTGGAGAAGGCCAACTCTGTGGGACCTAACCGGTCGCTGGGATTCGTGCGGGACCGCCTCTTGCCACATACCTCCCAGAGACCAATAAAAACACACAGAATTGGCCTCCTCCAGGTCCCGTCGACTAAGCCAGTGTTTCCCAACCTTGGCAACTTGAAGATATTTGGACTTCAACTCCCAGAATTCCCCAGCCAGCAAATGCTGGCTGGGGTATTCTGGGAATTGAGGTCCAGATATCTCCAAGTTGCCAAGGTTGGGAAACACTGGACTAAGCAATGCAGGTTGGCGTGACCGTGCGGGAGGGCCTTCTCTGTGGTTGCCCCAGCTCTATGGAACCAACTACCCCCTGACGTCCGTACTTCTCCCGCCCTCCTGGCCTTCTGTAAGGCCACGAAGACCTGGCTTTGCCGGCAGGCCTGGGGGGCCATGAATTGTACATCTTTCATGGCCAAACAGTATGGTGTGTATGCATGCGATTATCTTTTTTAAAAATAATAAATGGGTTTTATTATGGGGTTTAGTTTTAGATATTATATTTGACTTCTCTTATTGGTTTGTGCCTTTTTGAATTTGCATTATTATTTTGTACGCCGCCCTGAGTCCTTCGGGATTGGGCGGCATGGAAGTTAAATAAATAAAGAAGGAAGGAAGGAAGGAAGGAAGGAAGGAAGGAAGGAAGGAAGGGAATGAGAAATAGGTATGTTATTGTTCCTGTGAAATTAAGAGAAAAGGGAAAGATGTAACAAATCTGATCTTAGGAACGAGCTGCTACATATATCCAGGGAAATGAAGTTGGAGGCTTAATTATGAACAAATTGTCTAAATAGATAAAGAAGGAAGGAAGGAAGGAAGAAGGAAGGAAGGAAGAAAGAGAAAGAAAGAAAGAAAGAGAAAGAAAGATAGAGAAAGAAAGAAAGAAAGAAAGGAAAGAAAGAAAGAGAGAGAAAGAAAGAAAGAAAGAGAAAGAAAGAAAGAAAGAAAGAGAAAGAAAGGAAAGAAAGAAAGGAAAGAAAGAAGGAAGGAAGGAAGGAAGAAGGAAGGAAGAAAGAGAAAGAAAGAAAGAGAAAGAAAGAAAGAGAAAGAAAGAAAAAGAAAGAGAAAGAAAGAAAGGAAAGAAGGAAGGAAGGAAGGAAGGAAGGAAGGAAAGAAAGAAAGAAAGAAAGAAAAGAAAGAAAGAAAGAAAGAAAGAAAGACTAGCTGGAAAAAACCTCATTCAGAAATAAGCCTGCTTCTCAATACTTGGACCGGTTGGGAGCCACTCCCCAAGTCCCTGTGCCTCCGAGTTATTTTCCTTCCTTGGACCTTTTCCTAATGTCGCTCTACCCCCTGCGGATACCAACCTGTCTTGAGTCTCTGCATGGCTTAAGCAATCAGAGTAAGGCGAGCGATGTTGCCACGGAGACTATGACTGCATCTTCTGTTGCCTGGGGAACCTCTTTTGGACCGAACACCTTGGATGCGTTCCGAGAAAGGCCAGTGGGACAGAAGAACATTCAAAGAGATCTGTGGAGCGCAATAACATCAAACCTCCTGACTTAGAGGAGCCTTTCCCTCTTTTTAAAGAGCTGTGCCACCTTCGACAAAATCTTTCCCTCTTTGTAAGCAATGCAGATTTTAGCTTCCGCATATTACAGTGTCCTGAACTCCTTGTTTTGGCAATGGTTGGGCCCCCATCCCCACCCTCTGGCTTAAGTTAACCAAAATCGGCAGCAGAGTCTGCCGGCTTCCCAAAGTGGGAACACACAAAAAAGTGTTGTGTAAACCTTGTTTATCTTTAAAGAGAAAAGCCAATAAACACTCAAAAACTCTCTATAAATTCAGTGCCCCCCCCACCAGAAACAGTACCTCTGGACTGCAGGTTTGTGTGTCCACAAGGCAAGTCACTCCTCTCTCTATATATACAGAGCTGAAGGGATCAGGTCTGGTGGCTCAGCTGTTAATTCAAGGCAGAAGCTGCCAGATCAAATCCCAGTAAGGGTGTGGCTAGCTGATGAGGCCAGAACAAGGCCGAAATGGTGCCATCCTAGTCTCCCTTAATTTTAAAAAAAATTCTGCAAAAACATGTGATACATATATTTATTTATTTATTTATTTATTTATTTATTTATTTATTTATTCATTCATTCATTCATACATACATTCATACATTCATTCATTCTATCTATCTATCTATCTATCTATCTATCTATCTATCTATCTATCTATCTATCTATCTATCTATCTATCTATCTAGTTGGAAGGGACCACGAAGGCCATCAAGTTCAACCCCCTGCCCAAGCAGGAACCCTATAGCACACCAGTCAAGTGGCAGTTCAATCTTCTCTTAAAAATGTCCAGAGTGTTGGAGTTCACAACGTCCGCTGGTAGGTTGTTCCATTGGTTGATCGCTCTGACCGTCAGGAAGTTCCTCCTTATCTCCATGTTGAATCTCTCCTTGGTCAGCTTCTAGCCTTTGATCCTCGTCTGGCCCTCTGGTGCCCTGGAGAATAAAGTGCTCCCCTCCTCTCTGTGACATCCCCTCGTATACTTGTAGACTGCTATCATGTCCGCTCTGGCCCTCCTTTTCTCTAGGCTATCCATGCCCAGTTCTCTCAGTCTCTCTTCGTAAGTCTTGGTTTCCAATCCCTTAATCATCTACGGAGTTTCTTAGAGGGGCAGCATACAAATCTAATAAATAAGTAAGTAAGTAAGTAAGTAAGTAAGTAAGTAAGTAAGTAAGTAAGTAAGTAAGTAAGTAAGTAAGTAAGTAAGTAATAATAATAATAATAATAATAATAATAATCTTTTTATATCCTCCTCTCAAATATTATTTATTTATTTATTGGACTTTTATGCCGCTCCATTCTGAGGACTCGGGCGGGTTACAACATATAATAGAACAATGTATAACATCTTAAATCCAATTAATTAAATATAAAATCTAAAAAACCAAAAAACCCATTAAAAACAGTCATTCCTATTCGATCAAATTTCTCTCAACACATTCATCGGCCGGGGGAAGCTTGGCAGCATAAATGAGTTTTAAGACTCTTGTAGAAGGCGAGGACGGTTGGGGCAGTGCGAATCTCCGTGGGGAGCTGATTCCAGAGGGCCGGGGCCACCACAGAGAAGGCTCTTCCCCTAGGTCCCGCCAAACAACATTGTCTAGTTCAGTGTTTTTCAACCAGTGTGCCGTGGCACACTAGTGTGCCGCGAGACATGGTCAGGTGTGCCGCGAAGCTTAGCAAGAGAGAGAAAGAGAGAGAGAGAAAGAAAGCAAGAGAGAGAAAGAGAGGGAGGGAAGGAGGGAAAGAGAAAGAGCAAAAAAGAGAGGAAGGAAAGAAGAGAGAAAGAAAGAGGGAAGGAGAGAGAGAAGGAAGGAAGAGAGAGAAGAAGGAAGGAAGAGAGAGAAAGAGGGGGAGAAATAGAGCGAAAGGGAGGAAGAGAGAGATAGAGAATTTTTTTGTCCAAACTTTTTTTAGCCCCCCCACTCTCCCCCGCTCAATGTGCGCCATGATTTTGTATATGTAAAAAATGTGCCGCAGCTCAAAAAAGGTTGAAAATCACTGGTCTAGTTGACGGGACCTGGAGAAGGCCAACTCTGTGGGACCTGACCGGTCACTGGGATTCATGCGGCAGAAGGCGGTACCGCAAGTAATATGGTCCGATGCCATGCAGGGCTCTATAGATCATAACCAATACTTTGAATTGCATCCAGAAACCGATCGGCAGCCAATGCAGTCTGCAGAGTGTTGGAGAGATATGTGCATGTCTGGGCAAGTCCATGACTGCTCGCGCGGCTGCGTTCTGCACAATTTGCAACTTCCGAACGGTGTTCAAAGGTAGCTCCATGTGGAGAGCATTGCAATAGTCGAACCTCGAGGTGATGAGGGCATGAGAGACTGTGAGTAGAGACTCCCTGTCCAAATAGGCCCGCAACTGGTGCACCAGGCCAACCTGGGCAAACGCCCCCCCCCCCCTCGCCACAGCCGAAAGATGGTGTTCTAAAGTCAGCTATGGATTGAGTAGGATGCCTAAGTTGCGGACCCTCTCTGAGGGGGTCAAAAGTCCCCCCCCGGGTGATGGATGAACAGAAGAACAGATATTCTATTCTATTCTATTCTATTCTATTCTATTCTATTAGAAACATAAAAGACTGACGGCAGAAAAAGACCTCCTGGTCCATCTAGTCTGCCCTTATACTATTTCCTGTATTTTATCTTAGGATGGATCTATGTTTATCCCAGGCACGTTTAAATTCAGTTCCTGTGGATTTACCAACCACGTCTGCTGGAAGTTTGTTCCAAGGATCTACTACTCTTTCAGTGAAATAATATTTCCTCACGTTGCTTTTGATCTTTCCCCCAACTAACTTCAGATTGTGTCCCCTTGTTCTTGTGTTCACTTTCCTATTAAAAACACTTCCCTCCTGGACCTTATTTAACCCTTTAACATATTTAAATGTTTCGATCATGTCCCCCCTTTTCCTTCTGTCCCCCAGACTATACAGATGGAGTTCATGAAGTCTTTCCTGATACGTTTTATGCTTAAGACCTTCCACCATTCTTGTAGCCCGTCTTTGGACCCGTTCAATTTTGTCAATATCTTTTTGTAGGTGAGGTCTCCAGAACTGAACACAGTCTTCCAAATGGGGTCTCTATTCTATTCTCTCTTAAAAACCTCCAATGACGGAGCGCCTGCAGCTTCTGAAGGCAAGTTGTTTCACTGGCTAATTGTTCTCACTATTTAATCAGAGTAAAAAAAAAGAATGCCTATTAGGCACCAATTTCAACAAAGACATGTCTATTCTTCCCCTCTCCCGTATGATCTACTACAAAAATACATCCTGAATTCATTGATTGTTTGAATAAACCCAACGCAATTAATTGCCTACGCTTTTTTTTTTTTTTGGCAAAAAAAAAAAAAAAAAGTCAAATCTGTCAGTGGCGGTATATGTAAACGTGTTATTAAAATAGATCCGTAGATCGTCGCAGCCAAAGGAACTGCAGATGACAAAGAGCCAAGGAGAGATTGGTAAGAGCTGAAGAAACTACTCTTTGAATCCTAGACCAATAGGGCTGAAAGGGACCTTGGAGGTCTTCTAGCCCAACCCCCTCTCTAAGGCAGGAGTCCTTATTTTTATTTATTTATTTACTTATTAGATTTGTATGCCACCCCACTCCGAAGACTCGGGGCGGCTAACAACAATAAAGAAGACAATGTAAACAAATCTAATATTAAAAATAATCTAAAAAACCCCAATTTAAGAAACCAATCATACAAACAAGCATACCATGTATAAATTCTATAAGCCTAGGGGGAAGGTAAATTTCAATTCCCCCATGCCTGACGACAGAGGTGGGTTTTAAGGAGCTTGCGAAAGGCAAGGAGGGTGGGGGCAACTCTGATATCTGGGGGGAGCTGCTTCCAGAGGGTCGGGGCCACCACAGAGAAGGCTCTTCTCCTGGGTCCTGCCAAATGACATTGTTTAGTCAACAGGACCCGGAGAAGGCCAATTCTGTGGGACCTAACCGGTCGCTGGGGTTCGTGCGGCAGAAGGCGGTCCCGAAGATATTCTGGTCCGATGCCATCCCAAGCTAGTGGTTCGTCCGGCCTCTTTGTAAAAACCTCCAGTTTATTAGATTATATTACTACCAGAGTTGGAAGGGACCTTGCAGAGAATTGGCGCTAGACTTATGGTTGGGAATCACCACAACACGAGGAACTGTATTAAGGGGTCGCGGCATTAGAAAGGTTGAGAACCGCTACTCTAAAAGGATGCAAATGATGTCTACAAGGAGTATAAATCTTTCCATTCCCCACCACCCAGTCAGAGCTGAAGAAGCTTCTTGGTGAAACGTCTTGAAAGAAAAAACAAGAAAAACTAGTTACCTCCTGAAAAAAAAAAACCACGTTTGGGACAACCATGACCTGGATGACTGAGACGCTCTGTAGACTTTTAACTGGCAGGTGAGCAGCCCTTTTCCACCAGGTTCTCCATCCCTTTCCTCCAAAACTATCAATCCTGGATCTAGAAAGCTTAGAACTACGTCACCTAAAACACGATCTAAGTATTGCCCACAAGATCATATGCTGCAACGTCCTGCCTGTCAACGGCTACTTCAGCTTCAATCGCAACAATACAAGAGCACGCAACAGATTCAAACTTAATATTAACCGCTCCAAACTTGACTGTAAAAAATATGACTTCAGCAACCGAGTTGTCGAAGTGTGGAACTCATTACCTGACTCAGTAGTGTCAACCCCTAACCCCCAACATTTTTCCCTTAGACTATCCACGATTGACCTCTCCAGGTTCCTTAGAGGTCAGTAAGGGGCGTGCATAAGTGCACCAGTGGGCCTTCCGTCCCCTGTCCAATTGTCTCTCCTTATCTCATTTATCTTTTCTTCCTTTCAAATATGTTCACCTATACCTTTATATCTTTTCTTCTATTCTTTTCTTTACTTATATTATTACATATCTTTCTCTTCAATGTGTATTATGTATTAGACAAAACAAACAAACAAACAAACAAACAAATAAATAAAATAAATTAGTGGACTTAAGAGAGCACTACTTGCAGGACCAGCCTCACCTATTGGGGTCCAGCTAACACGCATCCCCCTTGAGCTGAACCCCAATCCTAATGCACGAAGCATCCAAAGGGTTAATTCTTTTTTTACCCTTAATCCTCCTCGCAGGCCATCCTCGGAAAAACCTCCTGTAAATTGCTTTCCACCTAAGGCTGGCTAAAAAAAAAAAGTAGGCAGAACTCACGCCCCACTGAGATCTTTTCTCAGGAGCAAAGTCACCAGCCGAGTAGGACTTCGTCAGCTTGTACCCAAACTCAGTATTGTGGCTCCACTATAAAGTTGTCCTTTCGGCAGACCCTTATCATCAGTCTTCGGAGGAGAAGTGTTATTTTAGCTCCTGTTCACTAAGATCAGGGGTCTCCAACCTTGGCAACTTTTACGACCTGTGGACTTCAGCTCCCAGAATTCCTCACCCAGTACATGCTGGCTGAGGAATTCTGGGAGTTGAAGTCCACAAGTCATAAAGTGGCCAAGGTTGGAGACCCCTGCACTAGATTAGATTATTAAGGGGTTGCAGCCAGTACGGCTGGGATCGGGACTCCAGAAGTGGAAATAAAGATGTGCCTGCATCTGTGGGTGTGGCTTATTTTGTGGGTGTGGCTAATGGTCAGGTGACTGGGCAGGAGTGGCTTGCCGGCCATCATTTTTCAACACCATAACCAAGTCAGTTGACCAACGCAACTCAGTGGACCTCATATACTTGGACTTCAGTAAGGCTTTCGATAAAGTCGACCACAATCTCCTAATCCACAAACTAGAAAAAAATGGAGTAGATTACTACACATGTAGATGGATAAACAGTTGGCTGACCAACCGCACCCAACGAGTTGTCCTCAACGGCACCAAATCCACATGGAAAAAAGTAGACAGTGGAGTACCACAGGGCTCTGTCCTGGGTCCTGTACTCTTTAACATCTTCATCAACGACCTGGACGAGGGAATAAAAGGGGAACTAATAAAATTTGCAGATGACACCAAGCTGGCGGGGGTGGCCAACACCCTTGAGGACAGGCTCAGAGTACAAGAAGACCTAGACAGACTATCACAGTGGGCCCATACCAACAAAATGAGGTTCAACACCGACAAATGCAGAGTCCTCCACCTCGGCAAAAAGAACCCTAGACATACATACAGCCTGGGAGATACCCCACTCAGCAGTAGTGACTGCGAAAGAGATCTTGGAGTCTTGGTGGACAATCAACTAAACATGAGTCAGCAATGTGCAGCAGCAGCCAAAAAAGCCAACTCAATCCTAAGCTGCATCAACAGAGGAATACGCTCCAAGACCAGGGAAGTACTAATACCACTCTACTATGCCCTGGTCAGACCCCACCTGGAGTACTGCATCCAATTTTGGTCACCTCACTACAAAAAAGACATCGAAACTCTGGAGAAGGTGCAAAAAAGAGCAACCAAAATGATTAGGGGACTCGAAACCAAGACTTACGAAGAGAGATTGAGAGAACTGGGCATGGACAGCCTAGAAAAAAGAAGGTCTAGAGGGGACATGATAGCAGTTTACAGATACTTGAGGGGTTGCCACGGTGAGGAGGGGGTCTCTTTATTCCCCAGGGCACCAGAGGGCCGGACGAGGAACAATGGTTGGAAGCTGACCAAGGAGAGATTCAACCTGGAAATAAGGAAGAACGTCCTGACGGTCAGAGCGATCAACCAATGGAACTGCCTGCCAGGGGAGGTGGTGAACTCCCCAACTCTGGACACCTTCAAGAGGAGATTGGACTTCCATTTGGCTGGGGTGCTGTAGGGTTTCCTGCTCAGGCAGGGGGTTGGACTCGATGACCTAACGGTCCCTTTCAACTCTATTAATAAAATAAAAAAAATAAAAAATAAAAATGTGATCAGGTGGGAGTGGCTTGAATGATCACCATCCTTCAACTGAACTGTTAAGTCCTCGACTTACAACCTCACCAGTGTCGCTCGCTGGGGTGACAATTTGCTTTGTGTTTCCCACACTCTCCTTCCTGGGTCGCCCCCCCCCCATCTCAGGCTGGGTAGCTAGATGAATGGGTGCTGCCAGAAGCATAAATGCTGCCAGTGCTGCTTCCAGCCACAACTTCTGCTTGCACCTCAGGGGGGAGGTGGCCACGTGAGGCTGGAAGGGAGCTGGGCAGGAGAGAGGGAAGCTCGTCCGAGGCCAGGAAGGAGGAAAGAGGAAAAAAGCAAGGAGCGTAGACACAACAGCAGGGGGGGGGGGAAAGGAGAGCCGAGCTGAGACCAGTAACCCAGGAAGTGACAGCTGCCAATCATCTGGAGCTGCGCATGCATCTTCATTTTCACTGATGGAACTTTGTTCCATCCCGTCCTGCCTGCTGCCAACCTCTGCTGGTAACAGCCAGTAAGTGGAACCCCTGCCTGATTACTACTAGAGTTGGAAGGGACCTTGTAGATTTTTTATTTATTGATTGTTAGAGTTGAAAGGGGCCATGAAGGCCATCGAGTTCAACCCCCTGCCCAAGCAGGAACCCTATAGCACACCAGTCAAGTGGCAGTTCAATCTTCTCTTAAAAATGTCCAGAGTGTTGGAGTTCACAACGTCCGCTGGTAGGTTGTTCCATTGGTTGATCGCTCTGACCGTCAGGAAGTTCCTCCTCATCTCCATGTTGAATCTCTCCTTGGTCAGCTTCATCTAGTCCAACCCCCCACTCAAGCAGGAGTCTCTACACCATTTCGGACAAAGGACAGTCCAATCTCCTCTTGAAAGTCTCCAGTGTTGGAGCTCTCACAACCTCCGCAGGCAACTTCTGTTCCACTGGTTGATCGCTCTCACAGATGTTGCTGGACTCAGAGATTACACACCCCACGGTGGATAGGAAAAAGGAGAGACGAAGAACACCTGTTTTCCGCAAGGCAAAAGATGCAGTTGCCTGAAATCTCCAAGATTATCGTGTCTTTATGCAAAGCTGAGTAGAAGGACGGTGGGTTTTAAAAAAAATAATCTTGCCTTTTATCTCCCTCTGTTCTCAATCTCTTTCTTTCAAATGGAGAAAAAAAAAAGAATTTGGGGAAAATTTTGGAATGCAGTGTTTATGTTTTCCCAGTTCCTCGGAGTGTTGAAGTCCACAGAGTTTTTAAGGTTGATAAACACTGCTATATATAAAAACCTTGCTATTAAAAAAAAAATCAAAAGACAACCACAACTCCTCACCAGCAATCATCACCCAGATTAGCAGAGATTAACTCCAAGATTACAAATGTGTATTTTGTTTTATGTACACTGAGAGCATACGGAGTCTACGGAGAGGGGCGGCATACAAATCTAATAAATAATTTGTATTTGTATTTGTATTTATTCGATTTGTATGCCGCCCCTCTCCGAAGACTCGGGGCGGCTAACAACAATAAAAAAGACAATGTGAACAAATCTAATATTAAAAATAATGTAAAAACCCCCAATTTAAAGAACCAATCATACATACAAGCATACCATGTACTGTATAAATTATATGGGGAAGGGAAAATTTCAATTCCCCCACGCCTGACGACAGAGGTGGGTTTTAAGGAGCTTGCGAAAGGCAAGGAGGGTGGGGGCAACTCTGATATCTGGGGAGAGCTTGTTCCAGAGGGTCGGGGCCGCCACAAAGAAGGCTCTTCTCCTGGGTCCCACCAAACAACATTGTTTAGTCGACGGGACCCGGAGAAGGCCAACTCTGTGGGACCTAACTGATCGCTGGGATTCGTGCGGCAGAAGGCGGTCCCGGAGATATTATTATTATCTAATATATTTATTAGATAATAATAATCTAATAAATAATATGTACCAAAGACAAATTCCATATGTGTCCAATCACACTTGGCCAATAAAGAATTCTATTCTATTCTGTTCTATTCTATTCAGAATAAAGAATTTTATTCTGTTCTGTTCTATTAACATTAGACCAATTCAACCAGCAAACAATACTCCACTCAAGAAACTACTAACTCAGACAAACCATCCAACAATAAATAGCAGCCTAATCAAGGAACTACCAAGAATATTCCCACCAACACTGGCAGAGCAAGTTACTAATATATGAGTAGACAGTAAACCCACTCTGTTCTAGCACTGATGATGTTACCTAGTTAGGTAATGAAACGTTTGAAAGAAAACAGACAGCACCAAAGACCCCACAATTCCACAAAGAGGGAGGAAAAAGTGTGTCTTATACTGTGAAAAATACGGTACATGGCATCCCAATCTCCCATCTTTCACACTATAGTATTGCCATCCCGCCAATTCACCCCCAAGGGATAAACTAACCTCAAAACAGCAAAATCAATGAAGAGAAATGGCAAATGAATTCTGAAGCTTCTTTAAAACAAATTTGGAAAACGAGTCTGTTTTTGTCAGAGGGGAAAAAAAAAGTCCAACACTTGATATGCTATCAAATGAGTTTGGGAACCGTATCGATCCATACCGTAATTCAGTCAGAATGAAACACTTTCTCAAATTGGTGCTCAGTGGAGCACGGCTGATTTGTAGATGTTGGATAACCCTTTGTCTGAAGCGCTGTAGGGTTTCCTGCCTAAGCAGGGGGGTTGGACTAGAAGACCTCCAAGGGCCCTTCCAACTCTGTTATCCTATTCTATTCGGTTCTATTCTATTCTATTCATATATTTTCTTTTATGTACACTGAGAGCAAGACAAATTCCTTGTGTGTCCAATCACACATGGCCAATAAAGAATTCTATTCTATTCTATTCTATTCTATTCTATTCCATTCCACTCCACTCCACTCTTCTCTACTCTATTCTTCATTCCTATATTCTATTCCTATTCTATTCTATTCTATTCTACTCTACTCTACTCCATTCCACTCCACTCTACTCTACTGTACTCTACTCTATTCTTCATTCCTATATTCTATTCTATTCTATTCTCCATCTATTCTATTCTACTCTACTCCACTACATTCCACTCCATTCTACTCCGTTCTACTCTATTCTATTCTATTCTCCATCTATTCTACTCTACTCTACTCTACTCCACTACATTCCACTCCATTCTACTCTATTCTATTCTATTCTGTTCTTCATTCCTATATTCTATTCTCCATCTATTCTATTCTATTCTATTCTATTCTATTCTACTCCACTACATTCCACTCCGTTCTACTCTATTCTATTCTATTCTGTTCTTCATTCCTATATTCTATTCTATTCTACTCTACTCTACTCTACTCCACTACATTCCACTCCGTTCTACTCTATTCTATTCTATTCTGTTCTTCATTCCTATATTCTATTCTCCATCTATTCTATTCTATTCTATTCTATTCTATTCTATTCTACTCTACTCCACTACATTCCACTCCGTTCTACTCTATTCTATTCTATTCTGTTCTTCATTCCTATATTCTATTCTATTCTACTCTACTCTACTCTACTCCACTACATTCCACTCCGTTCTACTCTGTTCTACTCCGTTCTACTCTGTTCTACTCCGTTCTACTCTATTCTATTCTGTTCTTCATTCCTATATTCTATTCTATTCTATTCTATTCTTATAGCTTGGATAGGCAAGGACTAACAAAACCCAGGGCCAGGGATGGGAGGAAGATCTTGAAGAAGGTAATATTTTTGATTTATCTATCGGCCACCCAGCTCTAGTGGACTCCCTCAGATAAGGAAGAGTGTTCTCATTTAGAGGGCCATTGATTGTGGTTATACCTGTTTTGTTTTTTTACACCTGTCTTTTTTTTCTCTCTTCCCTGCCCCCCGTGGATCCGGTGGATTGTTATTGATTAATATTGTTACTGTTTCACAATTTTTTTTCATTTGAAACGCAGCGGTGGAAACCGTACCCTGTGCCGCTCCGCTTTCAAAAGAGCCGACGTCTCGCAAGGGCAACACACATAAGGAAGGCGTAATCCGAAAATAACACGTTGGCGACTTAAAAGATTGTTTTCCAAGCCAGTGGCGTATTGAAGCAAGGGTCCCCTGCTGCCTAGTGAATATATATTCTGCATTATTTCCTTTCACATATTGTGGCACCAGATAGCCGTCTCGTTGCTGCTTTGAAGCTCACTTGCTTCTCGATTCAGACAGCTCCTGGAACCCATTTCTGAGTTGTTTGTTTGTTTGTTTGTTTGTTTGTTTGTTGGTTGGTTGGTTGGTTGGTTGATTTGATTTGATTTGATTTGATTTGTAGGTTCACAACATATCAATAGGGGCAGCTCACAGCATATCAATAGAAAACACAATATTGACAGGATCTGACAAAAAATTTATAACCAAAATGTATATTTATCTATTAAATTATGAAAACATCGAAGAAATTGTTAAACCTAACATGATATCTTGGATGACTAACTTTGGATATGCAATTCAGCTAGAAGACTGGGAAAAACTATGGTCAGTTAATTATAAGATGACTTTGTCAACACCATATAAAGAAAATCTTTATAAAATGTTCTTCCGATGGCATTATGCGCCAGCGCGCCTAGCCAAAATGAATGTAAACATTAGTAACAAATGTTGGAAGTGTAAAAAAGAGGTGGGAACATACTACCATATATGGTGGCAATGTAACGAAGCAAAAAAAATTTGGACTCAAATTAGGGCATGGATGGAAGAAATATTGGGCTATAAAATTGAAATAAAACCGGAAATGTATTTATTAGGCATAATTAGAGGTAAACATAGCAAAGAAAATTACTACTTAATAAATCACTTACTTACTGCTGCAAGATTAGCATATGCACAAGTCTGGAAACAAGATAAGATTCCAAACAAAGAAACGGTAATTAAAAAAATATTAGACTGCGCCAAATTTAGCAAATTAATATACGAAATTCAAAACCAACAAAATAAGGACTATTACAAAGTGTGGGGAAAAATTTACAACTGGGTGGAAATTAAGAAAAAGGTATAGTAAATAGAATTGTTAAAAAAAAAACCTTGTAAATATATCAGGTGTAAATGTTTAATGTTGTATTGTTTGATGTCTAAATGTTTGTAAGTCATATAAAATAATAAAAATATATATATGAAAATAGAAAACACAATATATAAATACATTTAAATCCAGTTAACATAAAATAATTAGTTTAAAATATTCTAAAAAGTTAAAACATTTAAAAAGCATTCATTCAAGTACACACTGCAACCACCCTACAGATTCAATGGCCAGAGGCTGGGGCTAGTGACCCGAAGCCTGGCAGCATAAATAAGTTTTCAGATTTTTACGAAAGGCAAGGAGGGTAGGGACAGTACGAATCTCTGTGGGAAGCTGATTCCAGTGGGCCGGGGCCCACACAGAGAAGGCTCTTCCCCTAGGACCCGCTAAGAGACATTGTCTAGTTCAGTGATTTTCAACCTTTTTTGAGCCGCGGCACATTTTTTACATTTACGAAACCCTGGGGCACATTGAGCGGGGGGGGGGGGGCAGCTAAAAAAAGTTTGGACAAAAAAATTCTCTCTCTCTCTTTCTCCCCTTCACTCTATTTCTTTCCCTCTTTTTCTCCCTTCCTTCCTCTTTCTCTCTCTCTCCATCCCTTTCTTTCTCTTCATTCCTTCCTCTCTTTTTTGCTCTTCCTCCCTCCCTCCCTCTATGTCTTTCTCTCTCTCCTTCCTTCCCTCTCTTTCTCTCTCTCTTGCTTTCTCTCTCTCTCTTTCTCTCTCTCTTTCTTTCTCTCTTGGTCTCTTTCTCTCTCACTCACTCTTTCTCTCTCTTGCTTTCTCTCTCTCTCTCTCTCTTGCTTTCTCTCTCTCTCTCTCTCTTGCTTTCTCTCTCTCTCTCTCTCTTGCTTTCTTTCTCTCTTGCTTTCTCTCTCTCTTGCTTTCTTTCTCTATGAGCTTTGCGGCACACCTGACCATGTCTCGCGGCACACTGGTTGAAAAACTCTGGTCTAGTTGACTGGAGAAGGCTGACTCTGTGGGACCTGACCAGACGCTGGGATTCATGCGGAAGAAGGCGGTCCTGTAAGTAATCTGGTCCCATGCCATGTAGGGCTTTATAGGTCATCACCAACACTTTGAATCGGGTCCGGAAACCAACTGGCAGCCAGTGCAGTCTGCGGAGTGCTGGAGAAACATGGTCTTACCTTGGTAGGCCCATGACTGCTCGCGCAGCTGCATTCTGCACAATTTGTAGTTTCCGAACACTTTTCAGAGGTAGCCCCATGTAGAGAGCATTGCAGTAGTCGAATCTCGAGGTGAAGAACAAGAACAAGGGGACACAATCTGAAGTTAGTTGGGGGAAAGATCAAAAGCAACGTGAGAAAATATTATTTCACTGAAAGAATAGATCCTTGGAACAAACTTCCAGCAGACGTGGTTGGTAAATCCACAGGAACTGAATTTAAACATGCCTGGGATAAACATATATCCATTGTAAGATAAAATACAAGCAATAGTATAAGGGCAGACTAGATGGACCGTGAGCTCTTTTTCTGCCGTCAGTCTCCTATGTTCTATGTTTCTATGAGGGCTTGTCATTTTTCCCCAACCAACTCTCAATGATTTCCCATGGCCCAGGTTTGATTTCAGTTGAAAACAATGTGAGAAAACACACCACCCTGCCTTCCATTCCTTTTCCATGCCTTTGGGAGGGGCCTGGGAAAGTATCCTGACGGAAGCCTTCTTCTAGCCGCTCTTCTGAATATTCATTTAGTCACAATGAATATTCAGCTAATGAATTTGTCAGTGCAAAGAGTTGCGGTGGGGAATTCATTAGACCGATGGAGCTCCGCGTTAGAGCTAATTATATCCTGTGGAGGCCACATTTTGTCACTGGCTCCTGCAGATACATAGATCAGGTGGGAGGAAAACTCCTGGTTCCTGTGAGCAACAGGCATTTAGATTAGGTTATTAGAGTTGGAAGGGACCTTGTAGGTCATCTAGTCCAGTGATTTTCAACCTTTTTTGAGCCGCGGCACATTTTTTACATTTACGAAACCCTGGGGCACATTGAGCAGGGGGAGGGTGGGGGCTAAAAAAAGTTTGGACAAAAAATTATCTCTCTTCCTTTCGCTCTATTTCTCTCTCCATCCCTCTTTCTTTCTCTTCCTTCCTCTTTTTTGCTCTTTCTCTCTCCCTCCGTACCTCCCTCTATGTCTTTCTCTCTCTCTCCTTCCCTCCCTCTTTCTCTCTCTCTCTTGCTTTCTTTCTCTTGTTCTCTTTCTCTCTATCTTGCTTTCTCTCTCTCGTTCTCTTTCTCTCTCTCGCTCTTTCTCTCTGCTTTCTTTCTCTCTTGCTTTCTTTCTCTCTCTGAGCTTCGCGGCACACCTGACCATGTCTCACGGCACACTAGTGTGCCACGGCACACTGGTTGAAAAACACTGATCTAGTCCAACCCCCTGCTCAAGCAGGAGTCCCTATACCTTTTTGGCTAAATGGCAGTCCAATCTCACACTCAGTAAAAGACCTTGGAATACTAATATCGAATGACCTCAGTGCCAAAGCCCACTGCAACAATATCGCCAAAAAGGCTTCTAGAGTTGTTAACCTGATCCTACGTAGCTTCTGCTCTGGCAATCTCACACTACTCACAAGAGCCTACAAAACTTTTGCCAGACCCATCCTTGAATACAGCTCATCTGTCTGGAACCCATATCTCGGACATCAACACCCTTGAAAACATCCAAAGATATTTCACCAGAAGAGCCCTTCACTCCTCCACTCGAAACAGAATACCCTATGAAAATAGACTAACAATCCTGGGTCTAGAAAGCTTAGAACTACGGCGCCTAAAACACGATTTGAGTATTGCCCACAAGATCATATGCTGCAACATCCTACCGGTCAATGACTACTTCAGCTTCAACCGCAACAACACAAGAGCACGCAACAGATTCAAACTTAATATTAACCGCTCCAAACCTGAGTGTAAAAAATATGACTTTAACAATCGAGTTGTCGAAGCATGGAACTCATTACCGGACTCCCAACCCCCAACATTTCTCCCTTAGACTCTCCACGATTGACCTCTCCAGGTTCCTTAGAGGCCAGTAAGGGGCGTACATAAGTGCACTAGTGTACCTTTCATCCCCTGTCCAATTGTCTTTCCTTTATCGCATATATCATATATATTTTCTTCCTCTCATATATCTTCTCCTCTATTTTTACATATTATCTTTATATATATTACTTCATGTCTATTCTCTTCCATATGTATTGTGTATTGGACAAATGAATAAAATAAATAAATAAATAAATAAATCTCCCCTTGAAAGTCTCAAGTGTTGGAGCTCTCACAATCTCTGTAGGCAACTTCTATTCCACTGGTTGATTGCTCTCATCGTCAGAAAATTCCTCCTTATTTCCAGGTTGAATCTCTCCCTGGACAGCTTCCATGCATTATTGGCCCTTCAGGTGCTTGGGAAAACAGCCTGACCCCCCTTCTCTCTGTGGCAGGTCCCTCAAGTATTGGAAGACTGCTATCATGTCTCCCCTGGTCCTTCTCTTTGCAAGACTGGCCAGTGGCCATGCCCAGTGCAACCTCTCTTGGTATGTTTCGATTTCCAGTTCCCTTATCATCCTGGTTGCTCTCTTCGTATTTATTCTTGTAAGCCGCTCTGAGTCCCATTGGGATTAATAATAATAATAATAATAATAATAATAATAATAATGATAATTTATTAGATTTGTATGCCGCCCCTCTCCAAAGACTCGGGGCGGCTTACAACAGCAATAAAAGCAATATAACAGTGGAACAAATCTAATATTAAAAACATATAAAACCCTATCATTACTTAAAAACCAAACAGCAACATTCATACCAAACATAAAACAAAGTATAAAAAATAGCCTGGGGGAAAAGTGTCTCAACTCCCCCATGCCTGGCGGTATAAGTGAGTCTTAAGTAGTTTACAAAAGACAGGAAGGGTGGGGGCAGTCTCTGGGGGGAGTTGGTTCCAGAGGGATTGGGCCATCACAGAGAAGGCTCTTCTCCTGGGTCCCGCCAAACGACATTGTTTAGTTGACGGGACCCGGAGAAGGCCAACTCTGTGGGACCTTATCGGTCCCTGGGATTCATGCGGTAGTAGGCGGTTCCAGAGGTATTATGGCTCAGGGCCAGATTATTTACAGGACCGTCTTCGGCCATATACCTCCCAGAGACCAATTAGAATGCACAGAGTCAGCCTCCTCCAGATCCCGTCAGATAAACAATGCAGTGGAGGGCCTTCTCTGTTGCTGCCCCGACCTTATGGAATCAACTCCCCCCCCCTCTGAGGTCCATATGGCTCTCACCCTGCTGGCTTTTCGTAGGGCCACGAAGACCTGGCTATGCCGGCAGGCCTCGGGGCCCTAAATCAACCACCAGCTTGTCCATGTGTCTGAATCGGTATGAATGACTAGTACGTGTGTTGCTGAACTGTTTTTTTGAGTTTTAATTAGGGTTTTAGAAATTAGTTTGTTTTTTTCTTGACTTCTTTTTATTGTTATTGTTACTTTCCTAAATATGCCCATGTTACTCCAACACTCCGCAGTCTGCATTGGTTGCTGATCAGTTTCCGGTCACAATTCAAAGTGATGGTAATGACCTATAAAGCCCTACATGGCATCGGACCAGAATATCTCCGGGACCGCCTTCTGCCGCACGAATCCCAGCGACCAGTTAGATCCCACAGAGTTAGCCTTCTCCGGGTCCCGTCGACTAAACAATGTCGTCTGGTGGGACCCAGGGAAGAGCATTCTCTGTGGCGGCCCTGACTCTCTGGAACCAACTCCCCCCAGATATCAGAGTTGCCCCCACCCTCCTTGCCTTTCGCAACCTCCTTAAAACCCACACCTGTTGTCAGGCATGGGGGAATTGAAATTTTCCCTTTCCCCCTAGGCTTATAGAATTTATACATGGTATGTTTGTATGCATGATTGGTTCTTTAAATTGGGGTTTTTTAGATTATTTTTAATATTAGATTTGTTTACATTGTCTTCTTTATTGTTGTTAGCCGCCCCGAGTCTTCGGAGAGGGGCGGCATACAAATCTAATAAATAAATAAATAAAATAAAATACTTGTAATTTACACTGTTGTAAGCCGCCCTGATTCCTTCCGGATTCGGCAACATAGAAGTCAAATTAATTAATTAAACAAACAAACAAACAAATTAGAACCCCCCAGTTCAAGATTGTATCCCTCTATTAGTGCAATTTAGGATTGCGTTGGCTTTTTTGGCTGCCACTGCAAATTGCTATCTCATATTTAGTTGGCTGTTCACTTAAGACTCCAAGATCTCTCTTGCATTTGAGAGGCCGAGGCAGAAAATAACAGAATAATAGAGTTGAATGGGACCTTGGAGGTCTTCTAGTCCAACCCCTGCTTACGCAGGAGACCCTACACCTGTGATGGTGGACCTATGACAGCATGGCGGAAGTGGCACATGGAGCCATCTCTCTGGGCATGCCAGTCATCACGTTGCTTTTCCAGTTTCCGGCGATTTAAATCAAAAACCGTCTCTTCCCTATCATTTCCTCAAAAGCTCTGTTTATTTTCAGTGCAGCTTGCTCCCACATCAACGAGAATATAGGATTAATTGGCTAAAAGGTTTTTCAAGTTTTGACAAACTAAAAAAAAATGTGGCTTTGTTAGACGCCACAAAATATAGTGCTAATAACCGCAAAGATCAATGTTAAAAGCCCTGCAATTAATGAGGGTGGGAGATTTATCTCATTTTAACTGAAGTACTTATAACACTGCAAATGGAAATAGGCACCACAGGTTTTTTGTTTCCCAAGAATTTTAATGTGCAATACAAAAGAGGAAAAAATGTTTTCAACAATTGTCTTCCCATTTGCAAACATACACAGACTTAAATCAGCAGAGATTTTTCTTGAACCAAATCCTATGCCGAACAAACGTAAGACATTCTGATTTGTTGGGTTTCTGTTTGCTTCAGATCACAATGTCACCTACAATGGAATGCTTAAAAGGAAAGGAAAATAAAAAAAGATAAATATGCCTAAAGCACTTTCAGAGATAAATAACAACAGGTATTCTTTTGAAGTCAACCAAAGTTTGCTTGAAAAGAACTGATTTGCACTGTGATGCAGTACATGTAGCATATGTACTGTATATATACAAAGTTTAGGATAGATGGATAGAAGATAAATAGTATCTAAAATATTTGATTGAAAACCTAACTAATGATAGGTAGATAGACAGACAGACAGACAGACAGACAGACAGACAGACTGACAGACAGATAGATAGATAGATAAAGTGTGTAGCTTGATAAAATATGTAGATAAGGTATGTAGATTTATAGATAGATAGGTAGGTAGGTAGGTAGGTAGGTGGGTGGGTGGGTAGGTATAGAGAGAGAGAGAGAGAGAGAGAGAGAGAGAGAGATAAGGTATGTAGAGATAAGGTGTGTAGATAGATAAATAAATACATAGATAAACTGTGGAGAGGGGTGGCATACAAATCTAATAAATAAATAAATATGTAGATAGATGGATAGTTGGATGGATGGATAGATAGAGTATGTAGATTGATAGATTAGATAGATAGACAGATAGACAGACAGACAGATAGAGTATGTAGATAGATAAGGTATGTAGATAGATAGATAGATAGATAGATAGATAGATAGATAGATAGATAGATAGAGTGTGTAGCTTGATAAAATATGTAGATAGATAAGGTATGTAAGATTAAAGATAGGTAGATAGATAAGGTATGTAGATGGATGGATGGATGGATGGATAGGTAGGTAGGTAGATAGATAGATAATGTAGATTGATAGATTAGATAGATTAGGTAGATAGATTAGATAGATAGATAGATAGATAGATAGATAATGTATGTAGATAGATAAAGTTTATAGATAGATAAGGTATGTAGATGATGATAGATAGGTAAGTAGGTAAGTAGGCAGGGAGGCAGGCAGATAAGGGAGTGAGGGGGGTGCTTTGCACAATAGCTCGACTCCCTCCTCTCTGTGGCAACCCCTGAGACATTGGAACACTGCTTGTCAGAAGGTCACAAAAGGAGATCACATGACCTTGGGAGCCAACAACCATCGTAAGCCGGAACCAGTTGCCAAGCTTCTGAATTCTGATCACATGATATTGAGGATGCTGCAAAAGTCGCAACTGTGGGAAACTGGGATAAGTCACATTTTTCAGTGCTGTTGTAATATTGAACGGCCACTAAACGAACTTGCAAATGGAAGACTTGATGGTTGGGTAGCAAAATAGTGAAAAGAAATTAAATTTCCTCTTATTGGAAATCTCTGTTGTTGAAAAGAAATGAGCCATTTCTCCTGTGTTAATTCTGCTGACATCAATAGCAATAGCTCTTAGACTTGTACAGTGATCCCCCGATTATCGCGAGGGTTCCGTTCCAAGACCCCTCGCGATAATCGATTTTTCGGGATGTAGTGGTGCGGAAGTAAAAACACCATCTGCGCGTGCACGCCCCTTTTTCCATGGCCGCACATGCGCAGATGGTGGAGTTTGCGTGTGGGCGGCGGGGAAGACCCGGGGAAGACCCAGGGAAGGTTCCTTCGGCCGCCCAACAGCTGATCTGCTCCGCAGCGCGGCAGCAGCGAGGAGCCGAAGATGGGGTTTCCCTGTTGCCCAGGCAACGGGGAAACCCCATCTTCGGCTCCTCGCTGCTGCCGCGCTGCGGAGCAGATCAGCTGTTGGGCGGCCGAAGGAACCTTCCCTGGGTCTTCCCGCCACCCAGGCAAAGGG
Organism: Erythrolamprus reginae; assembly: GCF_031021105.1. Lineage (NCBI taxonomy): Eukaryota > Metazoa > Chordata > Lepidosauria > Squamata > Dipsadidae > Erythrolamprus > Erythrolamprus reginae. Next base: position 14,036,658 of record NC_091950.1, read on the forward strand.
GAAACCCCAAGATCGCTTGCCGCTTGCCCGTTCGCCCGCCCGCCCGGCTGCTCGCTTGCCGCTCAAGAGCAAGAGGGGGAGAGATAGAGAAAGAGAGAGAAGGAAAGAAAGAGATGAGAGAGGGAGGAAGAGAGTGTGAGAGAGGAAGAAGCAAGATAGAGAAAGAGAGAGAGAAAGAAAGATGAGAAAGGAAGGGAGTGACGTCATCGGGTGGAAAAATCGCAATATAGCGTTTCGCAATGATCGAGATCGCGAAACTCGGGGGATCACTATACCGCGTAATAGCAGCCCTCTCTAAGCAGTTTACACAGACAGTGTAATGCCCCTAACAATTTGGGTCCTCGTTTTATTGACCTTGGAAGGAAGAGTGTCATCCCCAAACCCCCAACACTTTACCCTTAGACTATCCACGGTTGACCTCTCCAGATTCCTAAGAGGTCAGTAAGGGGCGTACATAAGTGCACCAGCATGCCTTCCATCCCCTGTCCGATTGCTCTCCTATATCTCCTATACCTTTCTTCTATTCCTATATTTATTCTATTCTTTCACTGATATATTTTATTCCTATTTCTTCTCTTCTCTTCTTTCTTAGATATACTTTACTAAGAGTATATCCTCTATAACCTTCATTATATATTTACTATATGTATACCCAACATAACTCTCATTGTGCAATGGACAAAATCAATCAATCAATCAATCAATCAATCAATCAATCAATAAATAAATAAATTGTTGATAAATAGATTATGATCCCGCTATATAGAGTGCTGGTGAGACCACATTTGGAATACTGTGTCCAGTTCTGGAGACCTCACCTACAAAAAGATATTGACAACATTGAACGGGTCCAAAGACGGGCTACAAGAATGGTGGAAGGTCTTAAGCATAAAACGTATCAGGAAAGACTTCACGAACTCAATCTGTATAGTCTAGAGGACAGAAGGAAAAGGGGGGACATGATTGAAACATTTAAATATGTTAAAGGGTTAAATAAGGTCCAGGAGGGGTGTTTTTAATAGGAAAGTGAACACAAGAACAAGGGGACACAATCTGAAGTTAGTTGGGGGAAAGATCAAAAGCAACATGAGAAAATATTATTTGACTGAAAGAGTAGTAGATCCTTGGAACAAACTTCCAGCAGACGTGGTAGATAAATCCACAGTAACTGAATTTAAACATGCCTGGGATAAACATATATCCATCCTAACATAAAATATAGAAAATAGTATAAGGGCAGACTAGATGGACCATGAGGTCTTTTTCTGCCGTCAGACTTCTATGTTTCTATGTTTCTAAATGGAAGTCTGAGTCAACCTTGAGCTGGTGAGAATCATCTGTGGCCTAGAGGTGGCGCTCTTGCCTCACAATCAGGAGGTGGTGGGTTCAAACCTAGGTAGAGGCAGACGTAGGATCTCTTGCTTGGGCAGGGGGTTAGACTAGATGACCTACAAGGTCCCTTCCAACTCCGTTAATCTGTTAAAGATTTGAACTGCCAAACTGCAACAACAGTCAGCTGAAGTAGCCCACAGTACTGCACTGTAACTACTGCACCACCTCGGCTCCTAAATCTATGAATAAATGAATAAATCTTCATTCATTAAAGGAAATTGTCTTTCCCCCCCTCTCCTCTCTGACACCCCCCTCTTTCAAACAACATACAAGCGAGGCAAGCCCAATTTTGATATTTCTTCAGCCCAAATTCATCATCGCCCAGCAGTCCTTTAATATGAACCTTGGCGAAAAACAGCTGGTAGCAATCTTAATGGATTTTTCGCGAAGCTTTTACTGCAGGCCTGGGGAAAAAAAGGTTTCGACGTCCGTTTTGCTTGGTCTGAAAAGATGCAGACAAGTTCAACTTGTGAATCTTCACGTGTTAGATTGAGAGCAAAGCTCGCCCAACTCGTGTGTGTGGAATGGAATTCACGGGGCTGGGCGAGGTGCATACAGTGGTACCTCATGATACAAACTTAATTGGTTCCAGGAGGAGGTTCTTAAGGTGAAAAGTTCGTAAGATGAAGCAATGTTTCCCATAGGAATCAATGTAAAATCAAATAATGCGTGCAAATCCTTCAGGAAAATCCCAAACTTTAGAACGGAGGCGAAAAGAGGGCAGGGAGGAGCAGCTAAAGGGGGCGGGTGGAAGAAGCAAGGCTAGGCTAAAGGGTGAGTGGGAAGGAAGAAAGGCAAGGGGGGCGCCTCTCCCTTTTCTTTCTTCAAAAGACACCCTTTCAGTGCCTTTGCAAGCACGTTATTCTCTGCAAAATCTTTCCTCCTCCAAGCCGCCTCTCCCTTTTCTTTCTTCAAAAGACACCCTTTCAGTGCCTTTGCAAGCACGCTGTTCTCCTAGTTTTTAAAATGCAGTCTTTCCCCCTCCAAGCCGCCTCTAACTTTTCTTTCTTTAAAAAAGGGGAAAAAAAGAAACCCCTTCATCCCAGCAGCAGCGGCTTGGGTTCGTAAGGTGAAAATAGTTCAGAAGAAGAGGCAAAAAAATCTTAAACACCGGGTTCGTATCTTGAAAAGTTCGTTAGAAGAGGCGTTCGTAAGATGAGGTACCACTGTACTGCGGTGGCCCATTTTATCTGCACTGAAAAACCGGTTAATTTCCATCAAAAGGAAACTTACCAGTCCAATTAATTTTTGTTTAACTTGACTGAATGTCAAATACCGTTATCTTACAAGCGGGGGAGAGACAGAAAGAGATAACAAAAGCACACAGAGGAATTGTAGGTGAGACATAAATGGGGATAGCAGGAAGACAAAACAAGCTGGTGTATAACCACGACCTTCAATTTCACTATCAGTCAGAATACGAGCTGGAAAGGACCTTGGAGGTCTTCTAGTTGAGCCCCCTGCTCAAGCAGGAGAGCCTACACCAGTTATGGTGAAGCTATGGCATGGGTGCCACAGGTGGCACATAAGAACATAAGAAGAGCCATGCTGAATCAGGCCAAAGCCCATTGAGTCCAGCATTCAGAGTCTTCGGAGAGGGGCGGCATACAAATCTAATAAATTGAATTGAATTCAGTGGCCCACCAATTGTCCATGGGGATCTTGAGCAGAAGGAGAAGGCAAGACCCTCCCTTTCCCTTGACCCTGTTGTGGTTCAGTCTGAGTCAGATGAAAGACTGAACCAGAGAAGCAGCTCGTCTCTGCTGGCTCCATGCCCGGGGGAGGATGAGAGCGAAGAGGAATGTGATGAGGAAGAGGGGCCTGGGAGCCCTGGGGAGGGGTTCTCTCAAGCCAGTAGCTTGGATTCTCTAGAGCCTCTGGAGTCATTGGATGATGAGGCACAAGCTGTCATTGACATGCGACAGAGACGCATAGATCAAAGGAGGCAGCAATTGAATAGTTATTATAAGCGTTGAATGAGGAACACCAGGGCTTGGGCGTGGTCCTCATTAGCAGGGAAGGGTTTATAAGGCAGGCAAACTCTTTCAACAGTGTGGAGTGTTATCTGAGTGGAATTGCTGTAATCTGCGTTGTCTCTCAGCGTTTCTGTTCCTGGCTTGTGGCCCAGCAGTCTTGAAGACCCGTGGGAGGTGTATGTCTGTTATCTACAGCCTCGTCTTGGCATCAAGAATCCTGTATGGACAATTGCCTTTGTGTATCTGTTTGGAGTTCCAGTGTTTTCCTGACTTGTAAGGACATTTTCTGTTGGTTATTTTTCTCTTTCTCATTATAAAACTGTGTTTGGATTCAACCGGTGTGTCTGGCTTATCTTTTTGGGTTGGTCATAACTTCCGGAGTGCCCAGAGAGAACAGACCCCCAACAAATGGTACCCAAGGGAACCCTGCCTGCCTCAACTAACACAGAGGCTGCACTTGGACATCCGTTTCAATAACCACCGATACACTTGGCATCCATGAATCTGTCTAATGCTGCCTTGAAGCTATCCAGGCTGACAGCTGTCATGACCTCTTCTAGAAGTGAATTCCATAAACCAAGGACCCCCTGGGTGAAGAAATATTTCCCTTGGTTTGTCCTCACTTTCTTACCTATGAGCTTGAGGGAGGGCCCCCTTGTCCTAATATTGTGTGATAGAGAAAAGAATTTTTCTCTATCCACCTTTTCTATCCCATGCATGATTTTATGCACTTCGATCAAGTCACCCCTTAAACGCCGTCTTTCAAGGCTGAAGAGACCAACTTGGTTTCATAACGGAGGGGCTCCTCTTCTGGCATGCAAGCCATTACATTAGCTCAGCTCCAATGTGTATGTGTGTGCCAGCCAGCTGACTTTCGGCTTCCCTGGAGGCTCTGGGAGGGCATTTTTGCCTCTGGAGCCTGGGGAGGGCAAAAAACGGGCTTACCCAGCCCACCAGAATTTGGGAAATGGGCTGTTTCAGGCCTCTAGAGAGCCTCTGGGGTGGGGGTGGAGGAGAAGGCCACTTTCGCCATCCCCTGGCATTGAATTATGAATGTGGGCACTTGCGCATGTGTGATAGCACAGGTACACAAGCTTTCTTTTCATTAAAGTAGTCATACCCAATTCCTGTAACCGTTCTTCATATATTTTAGCTTCCGATCTTCTAATAGTTTTTGTTGCTCTTCTCTGTATTCTTTGTAGAATTTCAACATCTTTTTTACTCTCCTGCTGGGCCCCAAAGCTCATCTGGCGCAAAAAAGGAGGCGCGAAGAATGAAGCTCAGCTTCCGATCTTGGAAGCTGAGCTTTGCGGCACACCTGACCATGTCTCGCGGGCACACTGGTTGAAAAACACTGCTTTAGGGGACTGGATAATGTAAGATATGTGTTCTGTCGGGCTCTCTGGTAGAATCCTCCCAAAAATTCACAGGTACAAATTTCAGACACACGCACACGTTTGAAAATTCAAAACAATGTTCTTTATAATGAAAATTCACTTAAACCAAGCCCTCTTTTGGTATAGCAAAGAGCACTCATCTCCAAACAAACTGGTAATTTGTACAAGTCCCTTATCAGTTCTGTGATACTTAGATTGCAGCTGTGAGGCAATTCACAGTCCTTCTTCTTTCACAAAGTGAAACACACTTTGCTCTGGTTTAGTTTCAAAGCGGGGGAAAATCAGCACACAAAAGGTCAAAGTCAGTAACGCAGTCATGAAACACAACGATCAGATAATCCTCAACAGTGGCCAAGCCCACAGGCTGCTATTTATAGCAGCCTCACTAATGACCACAGCCCCACCCAACCACAGGTGGCCTCATTTTCTTTGATAATAATCTCTCAGTTGTTGCTGCCTATGCATCGCTCTCCACATGCGTGGCTGTATCATTAACTCTTGTTCTGAATCCAAGGAGGAGCTAGATAATTGATCTCCTTCTGAGCTGTCTGCCACACTCTCCTCCTCCCTGCCACTCATGTCTTCTTGGTCAGAGGAGCCTTCATCAGCAGATTCCACCGGGGGCAAAACAGGCCTGCAGCATGTGGATGTCTCCCCCACATCCACAGTCCTTGGGGCAGGAGCTGGGCCAGAACTAACCACAACAATATGAAGAGGGATTGCAGGAATTGAGCATGGCCAGTCTGGCAAAGAGAAGGACCAGGGGAGACATGATAGCAATCTTCCAATACTTGAGGGGCTGCCACAGAGAGAAGGGGGTCAGGCTGTTTTCCAAGGCACCAGCAGGTCAGACAAGGTGCAATGGATGGAAGATGACCAAGGAGAGATTCAACCTGGAAATAAGGAGGAACTTTCTGACAATGAGAGCGATCAACCAGTGGAACAGAAATTGCCTGTGAAGTTTGTGAGAGCTCCAGCACTTGAGACTTTCAAGGGCAGATTGGACTGCCATTTGTCCGAAATGGTGTAGGGACTCCTGCTAGAGTGTGGGGTTGGACTAGATGACCTACAAGGTCCCTTCCAACTAATAATCTGTAAGACCGGTCATAAATTACTTTCTTTGATGACTTTGTAACTTTGAACGGTAATTGAATGAATGGTGATATGTAGAGCAGTGTTTCCCAACCTTGGCAACTTGAAGATATTTGGACTTCAACTCCCAGAATTCCCCAGCCAGCGTTTGTTGACTTTGGAATTCTGGGAGTTGAAGTCCAAATATCTTCAAGTTGCCAAGATTGGGAAACACTGATGCAGAGGACTACCTGTATTGGAGAAATCGTGAACCATGTGATGGGGCAGTGGGAAGTCTAGAGTAGCAAAACACATAACTCACCTGTACCCCCTGGCCAGGTAAACAAAGCCATCAAGATTGTGCCATCTATAAAACATTTTATATAAGTTTTCTTTATATGCTGTTGCCATTGTCATTTTATAATTTCTTTCCCAAAGCTGTTGCCATATATCTAGTTCTATAGTATGACCAAAATTCCTTGCCCATTTAATCAGTTTCCTTCACTTGTTTTTGCTCTAAATCAATGTATAGTAAATAATTACACAATTTTTAAATTAGTCTTTCATCCGCTCCTGTTAGTATTTCATCTAATTCTGTCATTTCTAGATTAATATCCTCTGTTTTAATATTTTTTTCATATCTTGACTGCAATTGCATTCTCATATACCAGTTCATCTTTTTTTATTTATTAATTTTTAACAAGTTTTTATACACACAACATAAAACAGTGCATAGTGAAATGTGCCCACCACCCAGACACACACACACTCCCCACCACCAAATTGGGGGTGTTTCTTGTATAGTCCACTTGACCCAAGAGCAATATATCTATTTACATATTATAGAGTGATTCCAATTTATTTCTTGTAGCTTGGTCTCGAATTCTGCTCATCATATATCGTCTTACCTTGTCCCACCGTCCCATCAGCTGTCCCAACTCAGTTTCATTATCCGAATTTATCCTTTTATCCATCATTTCAAATTGAATATGGTCCACCATGTACCTATACCAATTTTGCATTGTCCATTTTGTTGCATCCTTCCAACCCAAAACTATTATTGCCTGAGCGCTTTCTATTGCTGCTTTTTTTTATTTCTCTAAATTCTCCCATCGCATTACTTTTAACTAGTACTGCCATTTCCTTAGTGATTGTCCATTGTATATTTAGCATTCTATTGATATCCTCTTTCACTCCTTTATCTTGACACCCATGCCAACAATTCCCCCTGACATTCTGCTGAAAGTGTGCGAGTTGAGCACCAGTCCACCTTTATCCCTTGTTTCTCCAATTCTTGAGTAGATTTCAATTCCCTCTTATCTGTTAGAATACAGTATCTTTATATCATGCAATATGTCCCCCAATTAAGTCTATTCAGGGGCGTTAGTGCTGCTGTTATTGGTATGGTATTTTCAAGTAGTTTTTTTTAAAAAAATCTTTGCCCACACTCTATGCAAAAAGTTCCTTAAACAACGTCTCTGGAAAGAGCTGTGTGTTTTAATGTCACTGGAAAGGATAGCTAAAACGTTTAAAGAGAAATCTATAAAATGTTGGAAATGTCAGCAAATATCGGGTTCTTTTTATCATATGTGGTGGACATGTGCAGAAGCCAAAGTGTATTGGAGTTTAATTCAAATGTGATGGAAAAAATATTGAAACACTATATAGAATTGAAACCAGAAATATTCCTGTTGGGTATATTACCAGAGAAATTCAATAAATAAAATACATATTTAATTATTCATATAACTACAGCAACTAGAATTGCATTTGCGCAAAAGTGGAAAAAAACAAAAGCCCCTTCCGAAAGGGAGGTAATTAAAAAAATATTGGATTGTGCAGAAATGAATAGATTGACAATGAAAATAATATCTACAGGAAACCGCTGGGTGAGATCATCCAGGGGCATGGGGTGAGGTATCATCAATACGCTGATGATACCCATTTATACATCTCCACCCCATGTCCAGTCGGTGAAGCAGTGGAAGTGATGTGCTGTTAGGATCTGGATGGGTGTCCGGGCTCAAACTCAACCCTGACAAGATGGAGTGGCTGTGGGTTTTGCCTTCCAAGGACAATTCCACCTGTCCATTCACCTGTCCCTGGGGAGGGAATTGTTGACCCCCTTGGACAGGGTCTGCAACTTAGGCATCCTCCTCGATCCACAGCTGACATTAGAGCACCATCTTTCAGCTGTGACGAGGGGGGCGTTTGCCCAGGTCTGCCTGGTGCACCAGTTGCGGTCCTATCTGGACCGGGAATCACTGCTTCGCTGGCAGTGGAAGTCTGGAGGTGGGGTTTCCCATGGAGGGGAGCCTCAGGGGAATCCCAGGAGCGCAAAAACGGGCGCTTCAGCTGGCAAAAGGGGTGAGTTTTGGGCTTGCACGCATTAATCGCTTTTCCATTGATTCCTATGGGAAACATTATTTCATCTTACAAACTTTTCACCTCACAAACCTCATCCTGGAACCAATTAAGTTCGTAAGACGAGGTATCAGTGTATTTTGTTATGAATTAAGACAGATGCATTAGTGGGCTGCTGCATGGATGGTCCGGTACACCATCCCAGTAGGAATCCTGATGCGTCCCCGTGCATGCCCGTGCAAGATTTGGCTTCTGCACATGTGCAGGAAGCAAAATCTCGCACGAGGAGGCTCGTGCGTGCAAGATTCTCCCGATTTTTGGAGCTTTTTTGCTTCTGTACATGCATGGTAGCAACGGAATTGCAGAAAATTGGTGAAATCTCAGGCGCATGAGCATTCTTACATAAGATTCTGCTCATGCACAGAAGCCAAATCTCGTGCCAGCATGTATGCATGCCGTACACGCACACGCCCAGGGAAGAGACCGGGAGCTCACCGGGAGCACTGGCAATGGGGAGCCCTTCACTAGGTATATGTACCACTGCAACAACTTAGCCAAGAAGGCTTCAAGAGTTGTTAACCTAATCCTACGTATCTTCTGCTCTGGCAATCTTACACTACTTACCAGAGCTTACAAAACTTTTGCCAGACCCATCCTCGAATACAGCTCATCCGTTTGGAACCCATATCGCATCTCAGACATTAACACCCTTCAGAATGTCCAAAGATACTTCACCAGAAGAGCCCTTCACTCCTCCACTCGAAATAGAATACCCTACGAGACTAGACTTTCAATCCTGGGCCTAGAAAGTTTAGAACTAAGACGCCTTAAACAAGATCTAAGTATTGCCCACAAGGTCATATGCTGCAACGTCCTGCCTGTCGGCGACTACTTCAGCTTTAACCACAACAACACAAGAGCACACAACAGATTTAAACTTAATATTAACGGCTCCAAACTTGACTGTAAAAAATATGACTTCAGTAACCGAGTTGTCGAAGCGTGGAACTCATTACCGGACTCCGTAGTGTCATCCCCAAACCCCCAACACTTTACCCTTAGATTATCTACGGTTGACCTCTCCAGATTCCTAAGAGGTCAGTAAGGGGCGAGTACAAGTGCACTGGAGTGCCTTCCGTCCCCTGTCCTATTGCTCTCCTATATCTCCTATACCTTTCTTCTATTCCTATATCTCTTCTTCTATTCTTTCATTGATATGTTCTATTCCTATATCTTCTCTTCTATTCTTTCTTAGATATATTTTACTATGAGTATCTACTCTATAACCTTCATCATGTATTTTACTATGTGTATACACACTAAAACCCTCATTGTGTATTGGACAAAATCAATCAATCAATCAATCAATCAAATAAATAAATAAATAAATAAATAAATAAATAAATAAATAAATATGTATGGATGTATTAAAACAATAACAACTTTATTTTTAAATAAAGCCATCCAGATTACCTGTCGCCTGTCAACCTTTGCCTGAGGCCCTTTCAACGGTTGAATCAAAACACCAGGGCTCCCTCCGCGCGCCGGCTGAGAAAAAAGATGCGGAAAAAAGTTTCTGGTGGCTTCTTGTTCCCATGGAAACAGATAATTTCCCTGCTTTGAAGTTCAACCCAATGTCTCGGGTCATCGCTAGCTCGCATCAAAGGCCTCGCGCTAGGAAATCCCTGTTTGATAGGAAGAACAATGCTAAAACGCATCTTGGGCTACCAGGCCAGTAAGGAAGGAAAGAAACCAGCGGTCTTTTGCCTTCTCTTTCTTAATAGTCATTTGCAATTAAAGGGGGGGGGGAATCCAGAAATCCACCAGGTTCTAATCACTTCTAATCTTGTTATACTGTTTTTATTGTTGTTGTGAGCTGCCCCGAGTCTTCGGAGAGGGGTGGCATACAAATCTAATAAATTGAATTGAATTGAATTGGTTCCAGAAAATCGGGGCCGCCACAGAGAAGGCTCTTCTCCTGGGTCCCGCCAGACAACATTGTTTGGTCGACGGGACCTGGAGAAGGCCAACTCTGTGGGACCTAACTGGTCGCTGGGATTTGTGTGGCAGAAGGCGGTCCCGGAGATATTCCATGGCTTTTCCGGTTTCTCCACGCCTTTTCCGGCCCTGTTTCCCTCCCAGGAGATTCCTAGAGAGGCCCCACGGAGGCTTCTCCCTGCCTTTTCCGGCCCTGTTTCCTTCCAGGAGATTCCTAGAGAGGCCCCACGGAGGCTTCTCCCCACAATTTCTGGCCCTGTTTCCTTCACAGGAGATTCCTAGAGAGGCCCCACGGAGGCTTCTCCACACCTTTTCTGGCCCTATTTCCTCCCAGGAGATTCCTAGAGAGGCCCCCATGGAGGCTTCTCCACAACTTTTCTGGCCCTGTTTCCCTCCCAGGAGATTCCTAGAGAGGCCCCACGGAGGCTTCTCCACACCTTTTCCGGTCCTGTTTCCCTCCCAGGAGATTCCTAGAGAGGCCCCACGGAGGCTTCTCCACACCTTTTCCGGCCCTGTTTCCCTCCCAGGAGATTCCTAGAGAGGCCCCACGGAGGCTTCTCCCTGCCTTTTCCGGTTACAGTTTCAGAGGCTCAGGTTTGTAAGTGGAAAATGGTTCTTGAGAAGAGGCAAAAAAATCTTGAACACCTGGTTCTTATCTAGAAAAGTTTGTAAGTAGATGTGTTTGTAGGTAGAGGTACCACTGTACAGGAATAAAACTAGACTTAAAATAAAGCCCACTTGGCCAGATGCTTTGGAGGCCTTGTGGGCGCCCTCACTGCCTACGTCTAAGTAACTGTAGAGTTAAAATGGCTATTTGCTGACTAATATAATGGAACGTTTTTGCCAAAAGAAAGTTTCAGAACTCGCGAGTATAAATTGGTCAATAGCCGAGTTTGACATTGTATTCCTATTGCCTCCATAAAAAGGAAGAACAGGATTTAACATTTCACATCTTCTATTTATCCCTAACCGTGGGCACAAAACCATTGTTCCATAGGTTATTTACAGACAGCAAAACCGAGTTCTTTCTCTCTCTCTCTCTCTTTGCAGGCTCCGTGTCAAAATTTGCAACCCCTTCTTGCATTTTATAGCAATAGTAAATTGTCTTGTTTAGTTACTGAGATGGGATTTTCTGCCCGTGTCTTTTCTTCTTCTTTTCTTTTATTTATAAATAAATAAAATCCGAATTTATTTATTTATTTATTTATTTATTTATTTATTTATTTATTTATTTATTTGCTTGCTTGCTTGCTTGCTTGCTTGCTTGCTTATTTATTTATTTATTTATTTATTTACTTACTTACTTACTTATTTACTTATTTACTTATTTACTTACTTACTTATTTATTTATTTACTTACTTACTTACTTACTTATTTACTTACTTACTTACTTACTTATTTATTTATTTACTTACTTATTTACTTATTTATTTATTTATTTACTTACTTACTTATTTACTTACTTACTTATTTACTTACTTACTTACGTATTTATTTACTTATTTATTTATTTACTTACTTACTTACCTACTTATTTATTTACTTATTTATTTATTTACTTACTTACTTACTTACTTATTTACTTATTTATTTATTTATTTACTTACTTACTTATTTATTTACTTATTTATTTACTTACTTACTTATTTATTTATTTATTTACTTATTTATTTATTTACTTACTTATTTATTTATTTACTTATTTATTTATTTACTTACTTATTTATTTATTTATTTACTTATTTATTTATTTACTTACTTACTTACTTACTTACTTATTTATTTATTTATTTACTTATTTATTTATTTACTTACTTATTTACTTATTTACTTATTTATTTATTTACTTACTTATTTATTTATTTATTTACTTATTTATTTATTTATTTACTTATTTATTTACTTACTTACTTATTTATTTATTTATTTACTTATTTATTTATTTACTTACTTATTTACTTATTTACTTATTTACTTATTTACTTATTTACTTATTTACTTATTTACTTATTTACTTATTTACTTACTTACTTACTTACTTACTTACTTACTTACTTACTTACTTACTTACTTATTTAATTTGTATGCTTCCACTCTCCGTAGACTCGGGGCGGCTCACAGCAGTGATAGAAACAATGTACAATACAAATCTAATAATACGAAGTTAAAAACCCATAATTTAAAACACATGCACACAACACACCATACGTAAATTATATAGGCCTGGGGAAGATGACGGCAGAGGTGGGTTTTGAGAAGTTTACGAAGGGCAAGGAGGGTGGGGGCAATTCTGATCTCTGGGGGGGGGAGTTTGATAGAGCTGGAAGGGACCTTGATGGTTTTCTAGTCCAACCCCCAGTTCAACCAGGAGACCCTGCACCATTTCAGACAAGTGACTGTCCAGTCCTTTCTTGAAAACCTCCACTGATGGAATTCTAGGGTGCTTCTCTCCTTGGTTAGTTTCCATCCATCATTTCTTGTCTTGCCTTCAGGTATTTTGGAAAATAAAATGACCTCCTCCTTTTTTGTGGCAACTTCTCAAATACTGGAATACTGCTATCATCAGGCGGGATGGAAAGGGAGTAGGATGCTTGGCTGTATAGCTAGAGGTATAACAAGCAGGAAGAGGGAGATTGTGATCCCCTTATATAGAGCACTGGTGAGACCCCATTTGGAATCCTGTGTTCAGTTCTGGAGACCTCACCTACAAAAAGATATTGACGAAATTGAACGGGTCCAAAGACGGGCTACAAGAATGGTGGAAGGTCTTAAGCATAAAACATATCAGGAAAGCCTTAATGAACTCCATCTGTATAGTCTGGAGCAAGGGTGGGCAATTAATTTTGCCATAGGGCTGCATGAGAAATTGGGATGGTTTTAGAGGACTGGACTAATATAATTAACTCAGTTCTACCCAATACTGTATATTATTGGGGAGAACTCAGTTAATTATATTATAATTATAAATTATAATTATATATTATATTATATTATATCATATATTACATATTATTATATATTATTATATATTATTTATTTATTTGTTTGTTTATTTGTTTATTTGTTTATCTATCTATCTATCTATCTATCTATCTATCTATCTATCTATCTATCTATCTATCTATCTATCTATCTATCTATCTATCTATCTATTAGATTTGTATGCCGCCCCTCTCCGCAGACTCGGGGTGGCTAACAACAATAAAAAAGACAATGTAATCTAATATTAAAAATAATCTAAAAAAACCCAATTTAAAGAACCACTCATACATACAAACATACCATGTATAAATTCTATAAGCCTAGGGGGAAGGGAAAATTTCAATTCCCCCATGCCTGACGACAGAGGTGGGTTTTAAGGAGCTTGCGAAAGGCAAGGAGGGTGGGGCCACTCTGATATCTGGGGGGAGTTGATTCCAGAGAGTCGGGGCCGCCACAGAGGAGGCTCTTCTCCTGGGTCCCGCCAGATGACATTGTTTTGTCGACGGGACCTGGAGAAGGCCAACTCTGTGGGACCTAACTGGTCGCTGGGATTCGTGCGGCAGAAGGCGGTCCCGGAGATATTCTGGTCCGATGCCATATATTATACTGTATATTATATCTTGAACACCTGGTTCTTATCTAGAAAAGTTGGACCGCCCTCTGCAGGCCAGTCACAGACAGTGGGTGGGCTGCATCCGGCCCTCGGGCCGCATCTTGCCCAGGTCTGATCTGGAGGATAGAAGGGAAAGGGGGGACATGATTGAAACATTTAAATACGTGGTTGGTAAATCCACAGTCACTGAATCTAAACATGCCTGGGATAAACATATATCCATCCTAAGATAAAATACAGGAAATAGTATAAGGGCAGACTAGATGGACCATGAGTTCTTTTTCTGCCCTCAATCTTCTATGTTTCTATGAAGGAGGCAATTATTCAAGCTTTGTAGTTGCCTGGGAGCTGCTTTGCTTCTTACTCAAACCCCCTCCAAGAAGTAGCAGGACCGAGAGGAAGGGCTGACTCCCAAGTGGAACAAAAGGGTTCAGGTGAGATAGTGGTGGGTCACCCATTGAAACAAAACAGCACAAAACAAAAAGATTGAGAGAAGCAGGTGATAGGAAAGACTTCTCAGCTCCATTGTAAACCAATGAACTTCTACTGGATGAGATCAGAGGAAATATCTGGCTTTCTTCCAAGCGGTTTCTGGAGACTTCATGTCTCCTCTCCTTTGGCAAGCTGATGTACGATACAAAGTACGTGATTAATAGAAATAAAAGCACCGGGCGCCCACATACAGAATTGTCCCAGACATAGGATCTCGGTAGAGGCCACTTGGTAGAGATTCAAACTCAGTAAGAATTCAAATTACAGATTCCTAGCGCTTTCTCTCTCTCTTTTGTTCTCTCTCCCCCTCATTCTCTCTCTCTTTCTTGTTCTCTTGTTTTCTCTCTCATTCTCTCTCTCTCATTTTCTTTCTCTCTCATTATCTCTCTCTCTCTCTCATTGTCTCTCTCCCTCATTCTCTCTCTTTCTCATTCTCTCTCTTGTTTTCTCTCTGTCATTCTCTCTCCCTCTCTCTCATTATCTCTCTCTCTATTGTTATCTCTCTCCCTCATTTTCTTTCACATTCTCTCTCTTTCATTTTCTCTCTCTCATTCTTTCTCTCTCTCTCTCTTGTTCTCTCTCCCCCTCCTTCTCTCTTTCTTTCTTGTTTTTTCTCTCTCATTCTCTCTCTCTCTCTCTTGTTCTCTCCGTCCCTCCTCTCTCTCTCTCTCTCATTCTCTCTCTCTTGTTCTCTCCCTCCCTCCTCTCTCTTGTTTTCTCTTTCATTATCTCTCTCTCTCTCTCTCTCTCTCTTATAAAGGCATGCCATCTTTCAGAAGCAAGAACAAGAGTTGAGCTCAACCTGGTCACCTTCCTTTTGATTCTTGGCCAATTAGCCAGAATTTGTCAGGTTCAGTAATGTATGAATCCCAAGATGTAGAATTCACATTTCTCCTCTGGTTCTCTCTCCTTTTGGGAGGTAGGAAGGTGTCTGATATTTTCAAGGAAAGCTGAAGGTGTCCTTTATAAGAAGTGTCTATTCCCAAGGCCCAAGGGAAGAGGTCTTGGAGAACAAGAACCAGAATTACAGAATAACAGAGAAAGAAGGGACTTTGGAGGACGTCTAGTCCAACCCCCTGCTCGAGCAGGATTCCTTATATCATTCCAGACAAATGGAAGTCTTGCCTCTTCTTTAAAAAAAACTCCACTGATGGAGCATTCACAACTTCTGGAGGCAAGGATATGCTTAATTCTGACAATTTCTCTCTAAAAATTGGGACTTTTTAAAAATGCCACCGGACATGGGACAAATTGCTAAAAAGCAGGACTGTCCCACCAAAAGCGGGACATATGGTCACTGTTGTGGTTAGCTCTGGCCCTGCTCCTGCCCCAAGGACTGTGGATGTGGGGGAGACATCCACATGCTGCAGGCCTGTTTTGCTCCCGGTGGAATCTGCTGATGAAGGCTCCTCTGACCAAGAAGACATGAGTGACAGGGAGGAGGAGAGTGGGGCAGACAGCTCAGAAGGAGATAAATTATCTAGCTCCTCCTTGGATTCAGAACAAGAGTTAATGATACAGCCACGCATGCGGAGATCGATGCATAGGCAGCAACAACTGAGAGATTATTATCAGAGAAAATGAGGCCACCTGTGGTTGGGTGGTGCTGTGGTCATTAGTGAGGCTGCTATAAATAGCAGCCTGTGGGTTTGGCCATTGTGGAGGATTATCTGATCTTTGTGTTTCGTGACTGCTTTACTGACTTTGACCTTTTGTGTGCTGATTTTTCTCTGCTTTGAAACTAAACCAGAGCAAAGTGTGTTTCACTTTGTGAAAGAAGGACTGTGAATTGCCTCACAGCTGCAAGCTAAGTATCACAGAACTGATAAGGGACTTGTACACATTACCAGTTTGTTTGGAGACGAGTGCTCTTTGCGGTACAGCAAGAGTGCTTCGTTTATTTGCATTTTCAGTATAAAGAACATTGTTTTGAATTTTCAAACGTGTGTGTGTCTGAAATTGTACCTGTGCATTTTCGGGAGGATTCTACCAGAGAGCTCGACAGAACAGGTCACCTTGCCCAATTGGCTTTCTTGCCAAAGTCAGGATTAGAACCCATGCTCTCTTTAACCATTTTCCCAAGCAGGTTCTGTAGAATTGAGTAGAACTAAAGTACTGTACTACCTAATTAGAAGACAATCGTAGTTAAAAATTGCTACGCCTGATTTTTCATTCTCTCTCCAAAACTCTAAAACAGATTTTAAAAAGCTATGCATCTTAATGACAAGCAACTAAGATCAAGCCACATAAATATTTCTGGAACAGTGAAGCTTTCACTATCAGATCTGCCAGCTTTTAGCTTTGGGCTACACAAAACCTGACTATATTATGAGTTGTTTAACAAGCTGTTATCCAGCAGCAATAGATGGGCATAATATTGATCTGTACTATAAGGAAGGCTGAGAGCCAAAGAATGGAGGCCTTGGAACTCAGGTGCTGGAGAAGACTCCCGCGAGTCCCTTGGGCTGCAAGGCGATCCAACCGGTCAGTCCTAGAGGAGATCCACCCTGAATGCTCTTTAAAAAGCTGGATCCTTAAGATGAACTTCAAATACGGTGTTACCTCTGCTTAAGACAGTGGTCCCCAAACTACGGCCCGCGTGCCACATGCGGCCCACTGAGGCCATTTATCTGGCCTGCCGGTGAGTGACAAGAGCACAGGGAAAAGAGAGAGAAAGAAAGAAAAGGGAAAGAGAGGGAAGGAAGGAGAAGTGGAGAGGAATGAAGGAGGGAAGGAAGGAAAGAAGGAGAAATGGAGGGAACAAGGAAGAAAGGAAGGAAGGAAGAATGAAATGGAGGGACAGAGGAAGGAAGGACTGGTTTTTTTTGGGGGGGGGTGTAATTTTTTTAAATTTTTCTCTCAACATACATTCAAACAACACAGTGTACCATCTAATTTTCCATGAATAAAATGTGGTATTTTGTTAGTAACTAATATCAATCATCAAAAAAGTTGCAAAAGTTTTTTTTTCTCATTTTGTCATCCAGTTACATTCATTTTCTTTTAATTAAATTCCCTCCTTAATGTTCCTTCAAAAAGTGCAACACCAATTATATTTCTAACTTATTAACCATTATGCCAAAGTGCTTCCTTCTTTCTTTATACATTTTTCATAAGCCAAGAAAACCTTGTATAGCCAATCAGATGTCAACAAAAGAAAATTAAAAACAAAACATAAACATATATGAATTTCAGATCTTCTCCCCCCTCTAAATAGTACGTTCCCATTTTGTTTTTTACTTTAAAACAAGGTATGTGCAGTGTGCATAGGAATTTGTTCATAGGTTTTTTTAATAGTCCGGCCCTCCAACAGTTCGAGGGATAGTGAACTGGCCCCCTGTGTAAAAAGTTTGGGGACCCCTGGCTTAAGAACTTAATTCGTTCTGTGGCCAGGTTCTTAAATAGAAAAGTTTGTAAGTAGAAGCAATTTTTCCCATAGGAATCAATGTAAAAGCAAATAATGCGTGCAAACCTATTAGGAAAGAAATAAAAGCTTGGAATTTGGGTGGGAGGAAGAGGAAGAGGAGGAGGACAGTCGCTGCCCAGAGCGAAGGGAGTGTTTCTTTTCTCTGGGCGCTGGCAGAGATTTATTTCCTCTCCAAGTGCCCAGAGAAAGGAAAACGCTCTGTTCGCTCTGGACTGCCAAAGCCTCCTTAAGCACCACCAAAAGGCTCCTCTGGCAGCCCAGAAAAGCCCGAGATGGCCAGGATTAAAGGGGGAAGGGCAGGAAACTGGCCGGACCTTCGTGCTGCTCTCAAATTTCCTGGGAAAATTTTCCGGGCTTGGGTTCTGTTGTGTTTGGGCCTGGGCCAGCCGTTGCTCCCACAGATGGGAGGGACGCAGCACACACTGAATGCGAAAGCCTGGCTGACAGCCAGGAAGACGTGGCAGACAGCCAGGAAGACGTGGCAGACAGCCAGGAGGACGAGGCCACTGGTACACAGGATTCAGCAGACAGCCCAGGGGATTTGGCATACAGTCCCTCAGACAGTCTTTCGTCTCTGGGTTCTTCTGCAGATCAATATATTGATCTGCGTAGCAGAAGAACTATGCAGAGAAGGGATCGACTGAAGGAGTATTACAAGTCATCATAGTAGCACCTGGGCTGGGTGTGGTTCTTATACTGAGGGCTGGGTGTGGTTCCCTTAATGAGGGCTAAAGGGATAAAAGGGAACAGAGGCCAAGGCAAACTGTGGCCGTTTATCTGTGTTATTTTGTGTTTCCTGCTCTGAAGTTTCTGTTCCGTGCCGTTGGAGTTTTCAACCCAGCTTTTTCAGACAAGTGGGAGGTGAAAACTCTGGGACTTGCTGTTTGCTTCAAAGATTCAAAAGGACTCCTGAAACGTCTTTGCTCATTCCAGGTTGTCTTTGTTTGTTTTTTCCTGTGTTTTTGTATGCGGCTGAAGTAAGCCTTGCACTATCATTGTTTTTGGACACTAAGAACTGTTTTGAGTAACCATTTTTTGTTTATTTAATACAAGTTTGCTGATTAGCAGAGCAAGTGTGTGTTTGATTTCTTTTCCTTGGACTGTTACGCATTGCCTGAGCCAGTCAGGCAGAACAGGTTCTTAAGTAGAAAATGGTCAGTGATGGGCTACCAAATTTTTTACTACCACACTGTGGGAGTGGCTTATGCATTTTGTTTCAACATCTTTCAGTGCAAATTGGCTACTCTGGGATGGAGCTCCAAATTTTATTACTGGAAGCTGGAACTACATTCCTGACTGTTCCCATAGGAGCCCATCACTGAAAATGGTTCTTAAGTAGAGGCAAAAAAATCTTGAACACCCAGTTCTTATCTAGAAAGTTCCTAAGTAGAGGCGTTCTTAAGTAGAGGTACCACTGTACTTTGGCCACCCAAGGAGAGAAGGAAGGACTCCCAGAAGAGCCTAATGCTAGGAACGATGGAGGGCAAAAGAAGAAGGGGACGACAGAGGACGAGGTGGCTGGATGGAGTCACTGAAGCATTCGGTGGGAGCCTGCTAATCTTCAGAGAAAACAGGAGCTAAGTGTGCATCAAATATCTCTACAGAATATACCACCTGTTCTGCCGGCGTGTCTCAACTGCCCGTAATTACAGGGTAAATAGTCCAGGAAGACACACACCACACGATAAAAGGAAAACCCAAAAGTTTTTATAAACAGAAAAACAGAAACAGCTCCCTTTTTAAAAGTCAAAGGGATTTTCTGGTACACACAAGGCACTGGTTAAATGCAGTACAATTGCTCAACCAATAACTGGGAAATTGAGTCCAATTCTAAAGTCCACACACAATCCTGAACAGCAAAAACCACGATCTTGACGAAACAATGAATCAGATAAACTGCCATGAAGCTAAAACACCAGGCTGCACTTTTATCTGTAGCACTAATTAAAGCAGCCCCACCCAACCACAGGTGGCCTCATTTTCTCTTGTAATAATCCTTCAGTTGTTGTCTCCCATGCATCACTCTACGCATGCGTGGAAGTGTCATTAATTCTTGTTCAGAATCCAGGGATGATACAGATGATTGATCTCCTCCTGGGCTGTCTGCCAAACTCCCCTCTTCCCTGTCACTCACGTTTCCTTGGTCAGAGGAGGCTTCGTCGGCAGATTCCATTGGGAGCAAAACAGGCCTGTGGCATGTGGATGTTTCCCCCACATCCACATCCACATTCCTTGGGGCAAGAGCTGGGCCAGAGCTAACCACAACACCACTGAGAAGAATGGATTGAATATTTCAAGCCACCCACAATCTCAGCAAGGGAGGAAAAAAACTGTCCATGAAAAGAATTTTCCCATGATATCTTCCCCCTGCTCCTGTGACATAAATGTCCAGTTTCAGGACTTCTATTTGCATGCTGCAGGTATGACTATCCACAGTTGACCTCTCCAGATTCCCATGAGGTCAGTAAGGGGCGTGCATAAGCGCACTAGCGTGCCTTCCGTCCCCTGTCCTATTGCTCTCCTATATCTCCTATATCTTTCTTCTATTCCTATATCCCAGTGACCGGTTAGGTCCCACAGAGTTGGTCTCCTCCAGGTCCCATCAACTAAACAATGTCGTTTGGCGGGACCCAGAGGAAGAGCCTTTTCTGTGGTGGCTCCAACCCTCTGGAGTCAGCTCCCTCCAGAGATTAGAACTGCCCCCATCCTCCTTGCTTTTTCCTAAACTCCTTAAAACCCACCTCTGTCGTCAAGCGTGGGGGAACTGAAACATCTCCCCCTGCCTGTGTAGGGTTTTTTGTGTATGATATGACTGTATGTTTTTTATGTATTGGGGTTTCTTGTTTTTTAGACTTTTTAAATGTATTATTGTTATTTTAGATTCTAACTATTAGATTTGTCATTGTATACTGTTTTTATCATTGCTGTAAGCCGCCCCGAGTCTACGGAGGGGGCAGCATACAAATCTAATTAATAATAATAATAATAATAATAATAATAATAATAATAATAATAATATTTTCTACTATTCTTCCATTGATATATTTTATTCCTATATCTTCTCTTTTTTCTTTGATATATTTTACTACGAGTATACCCTCTATAACCTTCATTGTGTATTGGACAAAATCAATCAATCAATCAATCAATCAATCAATAAATCTTCAATTTTCAAACCTAACTGTTTACTGGACACAGCAACGGGGATGTTTAATTTTGGCCACTTTAAGGCTCGTGGGCTTCAACTTTCAGTATGTACGACTACCTTTACTGTGTTCTTATCGTACCATTCAAAAACTGAAATGGGGCTCTGGGAACATCTGGGCTGCCCCACAGTTAAGAAATCCGTGCTTGCTTCCAGATAATTGCCGTCGCTACAATCACACTTGGAGGATTTTCAGACCCAATCCGAGGCTCGCTTTACGGAAGAAGGATTCACAAAATTGGAAAGGGAAGATAGCAGGAACATTTGTGCCCACCCGCCTGAATGGCAAAATTGAATCGCAACCTCACTTTGTTTTATTTATTTATTTTTCATTCTTTTATTCTTTTATTTTTTTGCTTGTTTGTTTGTTTGTGTTCTGTCTGGGTTCCCCCAGACCTCAACATCAACTGGAAAAAACAGCCAGACACGCTGGTAAAAGCAAAAGTACTTTATAGCTTGAAAAATAAACACAGAGAAAAACCTGTTCTTCCCAACAGGCAGGCTATGAGACTTCACAGCAGAGTCCTGATGTCCAGACAATACAGCAGACTTCTTGCTGGCACACCCACCACTGTAGAGCATAAGACCCCCACCTTTTCCCCCCAAGGTTTCAGTAGTCAAAGTCACAAACCAGAATTCCAAGACGCCAAAGATCACAGCCAGGTCCCAGGACTCCCAAAGATAATACTCCACAAGCCAGGAAGGGTGGGTCTGCCTTTTAGCCTTTCCAGAGAGCACCACACCCAAACCCAGCTGTTGCCTCTTTAGTGCTGACAGTACCTAGCCAATTGGCCCCTTCTTTGTGTTGCTCTTCTCTGTCGCAGATCGATTATTGCTTGTGCATTTTCCTCTAAGGAATCCAGGCTGCTTGCTGGGGAGAGCTCCCTCTCGGGGGCCTCTGGCTGTTCCCCCTCTTCCTCAGCCTGGGATTTCTCCTCCTCGTCTGCCTGCACCTCCTGTTCCTCATCCTCCCCCTCTGAGCAGGAAACCGACAGAAGATCAGCCGTTCCCTGAGGGGCCTCGGACGGAATCACAACAGTTTATTTGTTTGTTTGTTTGTTTGTTTGTTTGTTTGTTTATTTATTTATTTATTTATTTATTTATTTATTTATTTATTTATTTATTTATTTATTTAGTTATTTAGTTAGTTAGTTAGTCCAATACACAGTGAGGGTTTTATTTATTTTATTTATTTATTTATTATTTAGATTTGTATGCCGCCCCTCTCCGCAGACTCGGGGCGGCTCACAGCAAGATACAGCAATTCATGACAAATCCAAATATAATTTTAAAATATTTAAAAAGATTTAAAAAGAACCCCATTTTACTAACAAACACACACACAAACATACCATGCATAAATTGTACATGCCCGGGGGAGGTGTTTCAGTTCCCCCATGCCTGACAGCAAAGGTGGGTTTTAAGGAGTTTATGGAAGGCAGGGAGAGTAGGGGCAGTTCTAATCTCTGGGGGGAGTTGGTTCCAGAGAGTCGGGGCCGCCACAGAGAAGGCTCTTCCCCTGGGGCCCGCCAACCGACATTGTTTAGTTGACAGGACCCGGAGAAGGCCCACTCTGTGGGACCTAATCGGTCGCTGGGATTCGTGTGGCAGAAGGCGGTCTCGGAGATATTCTGGTCCAGTGCCATGAAGGGCTTTAAAGGTCATAACCAACACTTTGAATTGTGACCGGAAATTGATCGGCAACCAATGCAGACTGCGGAGTGATGGTGAAACACGGGCATACCTAGGTAAGCCCATGACTGCTCTCGCAGTTGCATTCTGCATTCTACCTTTTCAAAGGTAGCCCCATGTAGAGAGCCTTACAGTCGTCGAACCTCGAGGTGATGAGGGCATGAGTGACTGTGAGCAATGAGCCCCGTTCCAGACAGGGCCGCAACTGGTGCACCAGGCGAACCTGGGCAAACGCCCCCCTAGTGGGTATATATCTATATACACATAGTAAAATACATGATGAAGGTTATAGAGGAGATACTCATAGTAAAATATATCTAAGAAAGAATAGAAAAGAAGGTATAGTAATCGAACATATCAATGAAAGAATAGAAGAAGAGATATAGGAATAGAAGAAAGGTATAGGAGATATAGGAGAGCAATAGGACAGGGGACGGAAGGCACTCTAGTGCACTTGTACTCGCCCCTTACTGACCTCTTAGGAATCTGGATAGGTCAACCGTAGATAATCTAAGGATTAAATGTTGGGGGTTTGGGGATGACACTATGGACTCCAGAAATGAGTTCCACGCTTCGACAACTCGGTTACTGAAGTCATATTTTTTACAGTCAAGTTTGGAGCGGTTAATATTAAGTTTAAATCTGTTGTGTGCTGTTGTGTTGTTGTGGTTGAAGCTGAAGTAGTCGCCGACAGGCAGGACATTGCAGCATATGATCTTGTGGGGAATATTTAGATCTTGTTTAAGGCGTCTTAGTTCTAAACTTTCTAGGCCCAGGATTGAAAGTCTAGTCTCGTAGGGTATTCTGTTTCGAGTGGAGGAGTGAAGGGCTCTTCTGGTGAAGTATCTTTGGACATTTTCAAGGGTGTTAATGTCTGAGATGCGATATGGGTTCCAAACGGATGAGCTGTATTCGAGGATGGGTCTGGCAAAAGTTGGAACAACAACAGTGGACATTTGTGCCTTTGGATCTCTTTTGGCTACCTGAAACCCTCAGGATCCCCAAAGTTTAAAAGCCGAGACTGTAATTTATTTTTTTTTGCTCCCCTCCTGCGAAAGAAACAGCATGACACCGACGGTTCTTTCAATGGTGCTGATTTCTTTGGCCAGGAGCCTCGTGGAGCCAGCTGTGAAAATGCATCTCCACGCAGGGACAAAACCCCCCCACACTCTTGTGTCCAGACCATGTTGCGATAATGTCCAGACTGATCTTTTCCCTGTTTTTTGTCTGCCCCCATATGTCTTCCTCCCTGATGTGCGTCTCTGAAAGTCTCGGGATGATTCAGAAGTCAAAATCACAACTTTGGGGATGAAACACATCATTGATGTTTTTTTTTTAAAAAAGGGGAACAGCTGGATGAATGAATCACTTTGATGGGGGTGATTAAGGCCATCCAGAGGGACATTCCCATGAGAATAAGAAGGTCACCTTCTAAGGCTACCTGGCCGTCTGTTTCTATTTGTTCTGAATTTATTTATATTATTTATTTACTTATTTATTTTACTTGTTTTGTCAAGCAGTATTGGTGGCAAGTATTGCCCACAAGATCATATGCTGCAACGTTCTACCTGTCAATGATTACTTCAGCTTCAACCGCAACAACACAAGAGCACGCAACAGATTCAAACTTAATATTAACCGCTCCAAACTTGACTGTAAAAAATATGACTTCAGCAACCGAGTTGTCGAAGCGTGGAACTCATTACCGGACTCAGTAGTGTCAACCCCTAACCCCCAACATTTTTCCCTTAGACTATCCACGATTGACCTCTCCAGGTTCCTTAGAGGTCAGTAAGGGGCTTGCATAAGTGCACCAGTGTGCTTTCTGTCCCTTGTCCAATTGTCTCTCCTTATCTCATTTATCTTTTCTTCCTTTCAGATTTGTTCACCTACACTTTTATATCTTTATATTCAACGATCAGCTGGTATATTTAACGATCAGCTGTGCCGCGCGATCTAGATTAGCTAGAATGCAGGATTTCTCTCCTCCCCTCCCCTCCCCTCCCCTCCCCTCCCCTCCCCTCCCCTCCCCTCCCCTCCCCTCCCCTCCCCTCCCCTCCCCTCCCCTCCCCTCCCCTCCCCTCCCCTCCCCTCCCCTCCCCTCCCCTCCCCTCCCCTCCCCTCCCCTCCCCTCCCCTCCCCTCCCCTCCCCTCCCCTCCCCTCCCCTCCCCTCCCCTCCCCTCCCCTCCCCTCCTGTCTTATCCTATCCTATCCGATCCCATCCCATCCCATTCTATTCTATTCTACTATTTTTTTGAAAAAGGTTTTTATTTTTATTCTCATACAGACATTTCCACATATTTATCATTTCATTTCTCATTTCATTCTTTTGCAAAATCTTTATGCATATTTATCTTATTGCTTTATGAGTTCAAGGTTGCTTTTTTACCATCCTCCCTTCCTATCTCATAAAGCCTTTCCTTCTCTTTCTTCTTCCCTTCCCTTTCTCTTTCTCTTTCAAAACTCTCCTTCTCCTCTTCCCTACTTCCACTCCTGCCCTCATCTCTCACTCCCTTCTCCCCTTTTCTCTTCTTTCCTCCTCCTCTTTCTTTCTTCTTCTTACTCCTCTTTTCCCTTCCTCCTTCCTTTGCTGTGTTTCCTCCATTTTTCTGGGGTGGTATTCCAGCAACCTTGAATTATCTTCACAAGCTTTTTTTGTTTTTAAAATAATTGCAATCCATTATCATTTTATTTTCAATACATCTCTCAGATTTCTTTTCTTCTTAATATCTGCTTTTAGTCATTTCCCTCTTTATCATTATTTTAATTCCAGCATCAAAGATGTGGTCGTTTCCCAATTTATATATCTCTTATATTGATGCCTTTTACTTCTCTTATTTCCTACACAATGATCGATAATCAACTTATAATTTCTTTATTCTCTTTTCCATTTTGTTACCTTTCCCATACAAAATATATTTCA
This sequence comes from Erythrolamprus reginae, assembly GCF_031021105.1. Lineage (NCBI taxonomy): Eukaryota > Metazoa > Chordata > Lepidosauria > Squamata > Dipsadidae > Erythrolamprus > Erythrolamprus reginae. The sequence goes on from NC_091950.1 coordinate 14,062,192, forward strand.
ACATTACATATTTCAATCTTCATATTTTCTTATATTATTCTATAATTCAATTCAATTCAATTCAATTTATTAGATTTGTATGCCACCCCCTCTCCGAAGACTCGGGGAAGCTCACAACAATGATAAAAACAATATTATAATGGCACAAATCTAATATTAAAAATAACTAAAACCCTATCATAATTAAAACCAGACAACACATACATACCAAACATAAATTATAAGGAGCCTGGGGGAAAGATGTCTCAAATCCCCCATGCCTGGTGGTATAGGTGGGTCTTGAGTAGTTTATGGAAGACAAGGAGGGTGGGAGCAGTTCTAATCTCCGGGGGGAGTTGATTCCAGAGGGCCGGGGCCGCCACAGAGAAGGCTATTCTCCTGGGGCTCGCCAGACGACATTGTTTAGTTGACGGGACCCGGAGAAGGCCAACTCTGTGGGACCTTATCGGGCCGCTGGGACTTCTACACGTTATTCATGCATTTATTTTATCGTTATTACAAATACAGTGATCCCCCGGGTATTGCGATCCCGATCATTGCGAAACGGCTATATGGCGATTTTTCAACCCGGAAGTAAAAACACCATCTGCGCATGCGCGCCCTTTTTTCTATGGCCACGCATGCGTAGATGGCGCCGGGCAGATCAGCTGCTGGGCGGCTTCCCTGGGTCTTCCCCCTCTTGCTGGCGGGAGGGCGAGCGGCGGGCATCAGCAAGGAGTTTGCGTGGGCGGCAGGGAAACCCCAGCGCCGCTTCCCAGCTGAGTCCTGAAGCCAAACGCGGAAGTTCGCTTCAGGACTCAGCTGGGGAAGCGGCGCGAGCGAACGGCGTGGGCGGGCGAAGGGCGGGCGAGCGGCAGCGAGGAGTTTGCGTGGGCGGTGGGGAAACCCCAGCGCCGCTTCCCAGCTGAGTCCCGAAGCCAAACGCGGAAGTTCGCCTTTGCCTTCTGGCTTCAGGACTCAGCTGGGAAGCGGCGCGAGCGAACGGCGTGGGCGGGCGAAGGGCGGGCGAGCGGCGGGCGCGCGGGCAGGCAGGCGGCGGACAAGCGGCGGGTGGACAAGACAAGCGGCGGGCGCGGCAGCAGTGAGGAGTTTGCGTGGGCGGCGGGGAAACCCCAATCTTCGGCTCCTCGCTGCTGCGGCGGAAGTAAAAACACCATCTGCGCATGCGCAGATGGTGTTTTTACTTCCGCAGCGCTACTTCGCGAAAAACCGATCATTGCGAGGGGTCCTGGAACGGAACCCTCGCAATAATCGGGGGACCACTGTATTGGAGTATTGCTATCATGTCACCCGTAGTCCTCCTTTCCACTAGACTAGACAAAACTGGTTCAAAACCACTTGAATAAGAGCAGCATTGAAACTTTTGAACTTAGAGATGGAGAAGACTATTTTCCCTCCATGCAAATACATAAATAGATTTTTGCTTAAAATTATATCCAGTCTTCTGCTAAGCAGATAGTCAACGCACTTCGATCGTCCTCATTCATTTTGGCAACTCCAAATGGCCTTTTCAGGTTTTTTGTTTCCAAACTCCCACAATTTCCTCCCAAACTCATATTGTTTTCCAATTATCACCATTCACTGGAGAGTAACATGAAATTATCACCAACCTACAGATACCTAATTTCATATGCACCTGGCTTACAACCATCAGGATGACACCAATTACTTTCTGGCATACATTTTATCCATTTAGACAATTTGTTCATAATTAAACCTACAACTTCATTTCCCTGGATATATTTAGCAGTTTGTTCCTAAGATCAGGTGTGTTGCATCTTTCCCCTTTCTCTTAATTTCACAGGAACAACAACATACCTATTTCTCATTCCCTTCCTTCCTTCCTTCCTTCCCTCCCTCCCTCCCTCACTCACTCACATCTGTTTGTTCTTTGCTATTTACCATTGTTATTCTCAAAGCCACAATCTACACCTGAGAGAGCAACATTGTCTCATATTCCGAAGCACTTTGTGTGTTTGCTGTGCTGGATTTTATTGGTGGTCTCTCTCTTTCTCTTTCTCTTCCTTCCTTTCTCTCTCTCTTTCTCTTCCTTCCTTTCTCTTTCTCTTTCTCTTCCTTCCTTTCTCTCTCTCTTCTCTTCCTTCCTTTCTCTCTCTCTTTCTCTTCCTTCCTTTCTCTCTCTTTCTCTTCCTTCCTTCCTTTCTCTCTCTCTTTCTCTTCCTTCCTTTCTCTCTCTTTCTCTTCCTTCCTTCTCTCTCTCTTTCTCTTCCTTCCTTCCTCTCTCTCTTTCTCTTCCTTCCTTTCTCTCTCTCTTTCTCTTCCTTCCTTTCTCTCTCTCTTTCTCTTCCTTCCTTTCTCTCTCTCTTTCTCGTCCTTCCTTTCTCTCTCTCTCTTTCTCTTCCTTCCTTTCTCTCTCTTTCTCTTCCTTCCTTTCTCTCTCTTTCTCTTCCTTCCTTTCTCTCTCTTTCTCTTCCTTCCTTTCTCTCTCTCTTTCTCTTCCTTCCTTTCTCTCTCTCTTTCTCTTCCTTCCTTTCTCTCTCTCTTTCTCTTCCTTCCTTTCTCTCTCTCTTTCTCTTCCTTCCTTTCTCTCTTTCTCTTCCTTCCTTTCTCTCTGTCTTTCTCTTCCTTCCTTTCTCTCTCTCTTTCTCTTCCTTCCTTTCTCTCCCTCTTTCTCTTCCTTCCTTTCTCTCTCTCTTTCTCTTCCTTCCTTTCTTTCTCCCTTTCTCTTCCTTCCTTTCTCTCTGTCTTTCTCTTCCTTCCTTTCTCTCTCTCTTTCTCTTCCTTCCTTTCTCTCTCTCTTTCTCTTCCTTCCTTTCTTTCTCTCTTTCTCTTCCTTCCTCTCTCTCTTTCTCTTCCTTCCTTTCTTTCTCTCTTTCTCTTCCTTCCTTTCTCTCTGTCTTTCTCTTCCTTCCTTTCTCTCTGTCTTTCTCTTCCTTCCTTCCTCTCTCTCTTTCTCTTCCTTCCTTTCTCTCTCTCTTTCTCTTCCTTCCTTTCTCTCTCTCTTTCTCTTCCTTCCTTTCTTTCTCTTTCTCTTCCTTCCTTTCTCTCTCTTTCTCTTCCTTCCTTTCTCTCTCTCTTTCTCTTCCTTCCTTTCTCTCTCTCTTTCTCTCTCTCCTCCTTTCTCTATCTCCTTGCCTCCCTCTCTTTCCTTTTCCCTCCCTCTCAATCCCTTCCATCTCTCTCTCTATCTCTCTCTCTCTCTCACACACACACATGCATTCACACAGCAGTGTTAGAAAGGAATTTGGGGTCATTTGTGAGAGTCAATTAAGCCATTTGGCTGGGCTTCTTGCAGCAGTTTGTTCCTTCTTTTTATTAGATTTAGGAGCCATCTGACTCCCACAAGACTCGGGCTCCCTTATGATACAGGCAATTAAAAAGACAGGTCCCCTGGAAGAGGCCGACACCCACACACAGCCCCAGCTACCAACAAAATATTAGCCAAGAGTCTGCATCAGGAATCGATTGCTGTTACTGGCCCTCTAGTGGTGGGCTCTTTGTCTGCTGCAGCATTAGAGTAGAGTAGAGTAGAATAGAATATGATAGAATAGAGTAGAGTAGAGTAGAGTAGAATAGAATATGATAGAATAGAGTAGAGTAGAATATGATAGAATAGAATATGATAGAATAGAATAGAGTAGAGTAGAATATATAGATAGAGTATGATAGAATAGAATAGAGTAGAATAGAGTAGAATAGAATAGAATAGAATATGATAGAATAGAATAGAGTAGAGTAGAGTAGAATATGATATAATAGAATATGATAGAATAGAATAGAATAGTATAGAATAGAGTAAGTAGAGTAGAATAGAATAAAATAGAATAATATAGAATAGAATAGAGTAGAATAGAATAGAATATGATAGAATAGAATAGAATAGAGTAGAGTAGAGTAGAGTAGAGTAGAGTAGAGTAGAGTAGAATAGAATATGATAGAATAGAATAGAGTAGAGTAGGAATAGGAATATGATAGAATAGAATAGAGTAGAGTAGAATAGAATAGAATATGATAGAATAGAATAGTATAGAATAGAGTAAGTAGAGTAGAATAGAATAAAATAGAATATTATAGAATAGAATAGAGTAGAATAGAATAGAATATGGTAGAATATAATAGAGTAGAGTAGAATAGAATAGAATAGAGTAGAGTAGAGTAGAATATGATAGAATAGAATATGATAGAATAGAGTAGAGTAGAATATGATAGAATAGAATAGTATAGAATAGAGTAAGTAGAGTAGAATAGAATAAAATAGAATATTATAGAATAGAATAGAGTAGAATAAAATAGAATATTATAGAATAGAATAGAGTAGAATAGAATAGAATATGATAGAATAGAATAGAATAGAGTAGAGTAGAGTAGAATAGAATATGATAGAATAGAATAGAGTAGAGTAGAGTAGAATATGATAGAATAGAATATGATAGAATAGAGTAGAGTAGAATATGATAGAATAGAATAGTATAGAATAGAGTAAGTAGAGTAGAATAGAGTAGAATAGAATAGAATATGATAGAATAGAGTAGAGTAGAGTAGAGTAGAATATGATAGAATAGAATAGAGTAGAGTAGAATAGAATATGATTAGAGTAGAATAGAATAAAATAGAATATTATAGAATAGAATAGAGTAGAATAGAATAGAATATGATAGAATAGAATAGAATAGAATATAGAATTAAATTGGCTGAGTGTGATTGGACACACAAGGAATTTGTCTTTGGTGCAGATGCTCTCAGCGTACATAAAAGAAAAAGAGACATTTGTCAAGAATCCTGAGGTACAACACTTAATGGTTGTCATAGGGGTCAAATAAGCAACCAGGAAAGAATCAATATTAATTGGGAACTGGGCATGGCTAATGAAAAGAAGGACCAGGGGAGACATGATAGCAGCCTTCCAATATCTCAGGGGTTGCCACAAAGAAGAGGGAGTCAACCTATTCTCCAAAGCACCTGAGGGCAGAACAGGAAGCATTGGGTGGAAGCTGAACAAGGAGAGAAGCAACTTAGAACTAAGGAGAAATTTCCTGACAGTCGGAACAATTAATCCGTGGAACACCTTGCCTCCAGAAATTATGAATGCTCCAACACTGGCGGTTTTAAGAAGATGTTGGATAATCCTTTGTCTGAACTAGTGTAGGGTTTCCTGCCTAAGCAGGGGGTTGGACTAGAAGACCTCCAAGGTCCCTTCCAACTCTGTGGTTGTTGTTGTAATAAAAATCTTGAGGATACAAGCAACAAGTTACACTCATAAGTGGGAGGAGATGGGTGATAGGAATGGTGAGAAAAAAAACTAGTAGTCATGCAGACTTAGTAAATGCTTTGAATTAAGCACTCCATATCCTGCTCAACGGCTCAACAGCCCCGACCCCTTAACCTCTGAATTGGAAGCCAGCTGGCTGGGGGGGGGGGGAAGTCCAGCCCTTTTCAACGGAAGTGCCAGCCACACAAAATGGGCAGGGGGGGGAGAGCAGCGGATGGATTAGAAAGACCAAAGCGGTCACAGCACTTAGCAAAGCTGCGAGAGAAAACATCCCTTTGTCGGAGTCACAACCTATTTTAAGACAACGGAGCCATGTTGTCACGTGGCTGGTGGGAACCCAGAGGGAGGGATGAGCACAAGGGCCAGAAGGCAGCTCGGGAAAAGGCGTGGGAATGATAATGGCCCCCGGTGAAATTGCGTTGTTCTGAGCTGGGTTTGGCTGGGAATTTCTCAACGAGCGGGCCAAGGGTCAGGCAATCAGGAACTGACCTGCAGTCACAAATACAGTGGTACCTCTGCTTACGAACTTCATTCGTTCCGTGACCAGGTTCTTAAGTAGAAAAGTTTGTAAGAAGAAGCAATTTTCCCCATAGGAATCAATGTAAAAGCAAATAATGCATGCGATTGGGGAAACCACAGGGAGGGTGGAGGCCCTGTTTCCTCCCAGGAGATTCCTAGAGAGGCCCCACAGAGGCTTCTCCCCACCTTTTCCGGCCCTATTTCCTCCTAGGAGATTCCTAGAGAGGCCCCAGGGAGGCTTCTCCCTGCCTTTTCCGGCTCTGTTTCCTTCCAGGAGATTCCTAGAGAGGCCCCATGGAGGCTACTCCCCACCTTTTCCAGCTCTGTTTCCTTCCAGGAGATTCTTAGACAGGCCCCACGGAAGCTTTTTCTGCCTTGTCCGGCCCTGTTTCCTTCCAGGAGATTCCTAGAGAGGCCCCATGGAAGCTTCTCCCCACCTTTTCCAGTTACAGTTTCAGAGGCTCCGGTTTGTAAGTGGAAAATGGTTCTTGAGAAGAGGCAAAAAAAAATCTTGAACACCCGGTTCTTATCTAGAAAAGTCCGTAAGTAGAGGAGTTCTTAGGTAGAGGTACCACTGTATTGAGGAAGGGGATGGACCCTGTTCTCTTCCCCTCTTCCTCTCCAGCCATACCAGGGAAGGCACAGAGACGAAAGGCAGGAGAACATATTTTATTTATTTATTTATTTATTTGATTTGTATGCCACCCCTCTCTGAAGACTGGCAGCAGCATACACCTCTAACAGTGAATATAGAGCCAACTCTAATTAATTAAAAACTATGTAAGCTAAAAAAAACCCTATATATTAAAAATCAAACAAATTCAAATTGCAGCCATGCATCACAATTATTGGCCAGGAGGTCTAGATCTCATTGCCCCAAGCCTGGTGACATAAGTGAGTCTTAAGACTCTTGCAAAAGGCGAGGGGGGGGGGCAGTGCGAATCTCCATGGGGAGCTGATTCCAGAGGGCTGGGCCCCCCACAGAGAAAGCTCTTCCCCTAGGACCCGCCAAGCGACATTGTCTGGTTGATGGGACCTGGGGAAGGCCGACTCTGTGGGATCTCACCAGTCACTGAGATTATTGATTTTATTTTTTTATTTATTCATTTGTCCAATACACAATACATATGGAAGAGAATAGACATGAAGTAATATATATAAAGATAATATGTAAAAATAGAGGAGAAGATATATGAAAGGAAGAAAATATATATGATATATGAGATAAAGGAAAGACAATTGGACAGGGGACTTTGCCTTCAATCTTCTCCAAGAACTGGCCATGCAATGCTTTGTTCCGCCAATTATTATTACTATTATTATTGTTGTTGTTGTTGTTGTTGTTGTTGTTATTATTATTATTATTATTATTATCATTATTAATCTCAAAAGTGCTTTTTCCAAAGGCAACCAGACTGGAGACTGAAAACATGCAAAGAACGGTTGCAGGAACTAGGCAGGGCTTGTCTAGCAAAGAGGAGAACCAGGGGAGACAGGATAGCAGTTTTCCAATACAAGGTCAAGTTTGGCCTGCTGCCATGGGCCCCAAGCTTCTCAATGGATTCAGCACATTAGGAATTCCAGAGCTGAGGTTCTGCCACATCTGGCAGGCATCCAATTGAGAGAGAGAGGAAAAAACCCTCCCCATTTTGTTCCTGTTCTTTCCGCCCCCCCCCTCCTGTCCGATTTGACCCTTTTCTCCTTGCAAAAGAGGGCAGAACATCCAGCTGGAATTGGGGGGTGGGTGGGTGTAGGGAAGGGAGGGGCCCAGTGGGAGAAGGAAGATTGCCCCCTCTTTTAAGAACAAGCCCAGGGATGCATATCAAAGAGAGGGAGAACTGCCTGCAGGCTGCTTCCCCCTGGGGGAAAGCCCCTCTTCACATTATGTCAGAAGGAGCCTTGGATGGCAGGCAGATAAAAGACATTTTTCTCTCCCTAGTTGCTCGCGAAAGGACAGCTTCCTGGGGCGGGCATGTGCCTGCATGGCAAGCAATCCGAGCGAGATGTTTTGCAGTGCGGGAGGCAGTTACCACCTGCTTGCTAAAAGCGTTGACCCAGAGGTTGTTGCTTTGTTGTTGTTTTGTGGTTGAGGTTGTTTTGCTTTTGAACATCGGTGCCTTTTTAACCACTGCAACAGCTTCCCTTTTTTCAAGGAGGACCGACCGAACAAGGTGTGAAAATCAACCCAGGAATGACTGAGTTTTAGTGTTCTGATATATTAGTTTAAATTAGTTTATGATATAACATGCAAAGAGGATACCAAAAAAAAGAGAGCAAATCTTAGGGAAATTAGGGAAGGAAAAGGGGAAGTGAATAGCTAGTATGCTTCTCCGGGTCCTGTCGACTAAATAATGCCATCTGACGGGACCCAGGGGAAGAGCCTTCTCTGTGGCGGCCCCAGCCCTCTGGAATCAACTCTCCCCAGAGATTAGAACTGCCCCCACCCTCCCTGTCTTTCGTAAATAGCTTAAAACCCACCCATATTGCCAGGCATGGAGAAATTAATATACCCCTAGCTACTATGGATTTATGTGTGGTCTGTTAGGTTGTGTGATTGTTTTTCTTTTTTATAATAAGGGTTTTAAATCATTTTTAACATTAGATTTGTACATGTTGTATTGTTGTTGTGAGCTGCTCCGAGTCCTTGGAGAGGGGCGACATACAAATCTAATAAATAATAATAATAATAATAATAATAATAATAATAATTATTATTATTATTATTATTATTATTATTATTAATCTCAAAAGTGCTTTTGGGGAGAAAGGGATCAGGGTTCATTTGGTACCCTGGACTGGTTTGTTTACCTTAAAACCAGAGAAAGGCTACCAAATTTTTTACTGCCACACTCTCCTCCTCCCTGTCACTCATGTCTTCTTGGTCAGAGGAGCCTTCATCAGCAGATTCCACCGGGAGCAAAACAGGCCTGCGGCATGTGGATGTCTCCCCCACATCCACAGTCCTTGGGGCAGGAGCTGGGCCAGAGCTAACCACAACATCATAAAGGTGCCTTCGTGATTTAGATAAAGACACCTTTACAGCCACTCACAAAATAATCACTTACTCAAAGGCAACAATGTAAAGTGTTCTTTGCTACTAAGTGAACGTCCCAAAATGCTCCATTCCACGTCTTAACCCTCCTTCCTGCAGACTACCAAACAAAATCAAGGTTGGTGGCAACACATTCGGTTTCAAGCATTATTTATTTTATTTTCTAGAGCAGCGGTCCCCAAACTTGGTGACTTTTAAGACTTGTGAATTACAACTCCCAGAATTCTCCAGCCAGCTATGAAGACCTCTGTTATAGAGAATGCTATATAGCCATTTGGAAAGTAGGGGGAGGCAGAAACCCAGATCACATAGAATTAATTCCAGATCTTATCTCCTTAGACTTACAAACATAGAAACATAGAAGACTGACGGCAGAAAAAGACCTGATTGTCCATCTAGTCTGCCCTTATACTATTTTTTGTATTTTGTCTTAGGATGGATCTATGTTTATCCCAGGCATGTTTAAATTCAGAGCCGGGGTGGCGCAGCAGGTAGAGTGCTGTACTGCAGGCCACTGAAGCTGACTGAAGATCTGAAGGTCAGAGGTTCAAATGTCATCACCGGCTCAAGGTTGACTCAGCCTTCCATCCTTCCGAGGTGGGTAAAATGAGGACCCGGATTGTGGGGGCAATAGCCTAGCTCTGTTAAAAAGTGCTATTGCTAACATGTTGTAAGCCGCCCTGAGTCTAAGGAGAAGGGCGGCATAAAAATCAAATAAACAAACAAACAAACAAACAAATAAACAAACAAACAAATAAATAAACAAATAATAAATAAATAAATAAATAAATAAATAAATAAATTTACCAACCACGTCTGCTGGAAGTTTGTTCCAAGGATCTACTACTCTTTCAGTCAAATAATCTTTTCTCACGTTGCTTTTGATCTTTCCCTCAACTAACCTCAGATTGTGTCCCCTTGTTCTTGTGTTCTTTCCTATTAAAAACACTTCCCTCCTGAACCTTATTTAACCCTTTAACATATTTAAATGTTTCGATCATGTCCCCCCTTTTCCTTCTGTCCTCCAGACTATACAGATTGAGTTCATGAAGTCTTTCCTGATATGTTTTATGCTTAAGACCTTCCACCATTCTTGTAGCCCGTCTTTGGACCCGTTCAATTTTGTCAATATCTTTTTGTAGGTGAGGTCTACACACCTGAACACAGTATTCCAAATGGGGTCTCACCAGCGCTCTATATAAGGGCATCACAATCTCCCTCTTCCTAGATACTTCTGTTTGTAGCAGAATCGCCAACTTTGGGGTTTTGAAACGCTTTTGGGAAGAACCCAGAGGCTACCCAAAGAGGACACCCTGCATTTTCTTTCAACATCTTTCAGTGCCAATTGGGTGCCCTGGGGTGGAGCTCCATTTTCACTACCCCCACTGTGTTCCCCCCTTAAAACCAATCCAAAACTTGGGTGGACGCAACCTTACCTCATCAGAGTTTAGACCAGGGGTCTTCAAACTTGGCAACTTTGCTGTGCTGGCTGGAGAATCCTGGGAGTTAAAGTCCACAAGTCTTCAAGTTGCCAAGTTTGAAGATCTGTGGTTTAGATATTTACTTATTTACTTATTTATTTATTTATTTATTTATTGATTGATTGGATTTATATGCCGCCCCTTTCCGGAGACTCGGGGCGGCTAACAGCAACAATAAAGCAGTGTACAATAGTAGTCTGATGTTAGAAATAATTAAAAGCCCATTAATATAAAAAACCAAACATACATACAGACATACCATGCATAGAATTGTAAAGGCCTAGGGGGAAGAGGCTCTCAATTCCCCCATGCCTGATGGCAGAGGTGGGTTTTAAGCAGCTTACGAAAGGCAAGGAGGGTGGGGGCAATTCTAATCTCTGGGGGGAGTTGGTTCCAGAGGGTCGGGGCCACCACAGAGAAGGCTCTTCCCCTGGGTCGCACCAAGCAACATTCTTTAGTTGACGGGACCCGGAGAAGATCCACTCTGTGGGACCTAACTGGTCGCTGGGATTCGTGCAGCAGAAGGCGGTCCCTGAGATAATCTGGTCCGGTGCCATGAAGGGCTTTATAGGTCATAACCAACATTTTGAATTGTGATCGGAAACTGATCGGCAACCAATGCAGACTGCGGAGTGTTGGTGTAACATGGGTATATTCCTGTTTTCGAGCTACCAAAGTTGAGAAACACCAATTGAATGAAATAAAGGTAAAGGAATTGAAAGACCAAATGAGTCAGGGAAAACTTTACCCGATCGAGCGAGGCAGCCTCTGCAAGGAAAGTTTATTTTTAAATCCCCCACAATGTAAATTCCAAATTTCCATGACGCCTGTTTCTTGACTTTGATTTGACAATAGAGCAGTCCCTACGCTGCTAGGCACGTATATTTTCCCCCCTACGCAGGAAAAAACCCCCCAACAACAATATCCATTGCCTCTCTTTCAAAATGGGCAAAGTTATTTTGTGCCAAACTTGTTCCCTTCGCTCTGCTGGGAGAGTGAGAAGCAATGTGGGAGGCCGTGTGAATGAAATGTTCGCCTCCCGAAATGCTTCAGATCATGGATTTACATTTACACCGAAAGATTTAAAGGATAAAATTCCATTAAATACTTAGAAATGGACCATACTCTGGGCATACTCTTTAGTGCTGTTCTTGATCAAAATAGCCACGCGGTTATTTCACACAGTGTTTTTCAACCAGTGTGCCGCGAGACATGGTCAGGTGTGCCACGAAGCTCAGAGAGAAAGAAAGCAAGAGAGAGAGAAAGCAAGAGAGAAAGAAAGCAAGAGAGAGAAAAATAGCAAGAGAGAGAAAGAGCGAGAGAGAAAGAGAACAAGAGAAAGAAAGAGAGAAAGAGAGAGAAACATAGAAACATAGAAGACTGACGGCAGAAAAAGACCTCCTGGTCCATCTAGTCTGCCCTTATACTATTTCCTGTATTTTATCTTACAATGGATATATGTTTATCCCAGGCATGTTTAAATTCGGTTACTGTGGATTTACCAACCACGTCTGCTGGAAGTTTGTTCCAAGGATCTACTACTCTTTCAGTAAAATAATATTTTCTCATGTTGCCTTTGATCTTTCCCCCAACTAACTTCAGATTGTGTCCCCTTGTTCTTGTGTTCACTTTCCTATTAAAAACACTTCCCTCCTGAACCCTATTTAACCCTTTAACATATTTAAATGTTTCAATCATGTCCCCCCTTTTCCTTCTGTCTTCCAGACTATACAGATTGAGTTCATTAAGTCTTTCCTGATACGTTTTATACTTAAGACCTTCCACCATTCTTGTAGCCCGTCTTTGGACCCGTTCAATTTTGTCAATATCTTTTTGTAGGTGAGGTCTCCAGAACTGAACACAGTACTCCAAATGTGGTCTCACCAGCGCTCTATATAAGGGGATCACAATCTCCCTCTTCCTGCTTGTTATACCTCTAGCTATGCAGCCAAGCATCCTACTTGCCTTTCCTACCGCCCGACCACACTGCTCACCCATTTTGAGACTGTCAGAAATCACTACCCCTAAATCCTTCTCTTCTGAAGTTTTTGCTAACACAGAACTGCCAATGCAATACTCAGATTGAGGATTCCTTTTCCCCAAGTGCATTATTTTACATTTGGAAACATTAAACTGCAGTTTCCATTGCTTTGACCATTTCTCTAGTAAAGTTAAATCATTTACCATATTACAGACCCCTCCAGGAATATCAACCCTATTGCACACTTTAGAGTCATCGGCAAATAGGCAAACCTTCCCTACCAAACCTTCCCCTATGTCACTCACAAACATATTAAAAAGAATAGGACCCAGAACAGACCCTTGTGGCACACCGCTTGTAACCTGTCTCTGCTCAGAATACTCGCCATTAACAATAACTCTCTGATTATGCTTCAGCCAGCTTGAAATCCACTGAACTATCCAGGGATTAAGTCCAATCTTCACTAATTTATCTATCAGCTCTTTATGTGGAACCGTATCAAAGGTTTTGCTGAAGTCCAGATAGGCAATATCCACGGCACCACCTTGATCCAACACCTTTGTGACATAGTCAAAGAACTCAATGAGATTAGTCTGACACGATTTGCCTTCAGTAAAGCCATGCTGATTTGGGTCCAATAAGTTATTGTGTTTTAGATGCTGATTTATCCTCTTTTTGAGTAGAGTCTCCATCATTTTAACTACAACTGATGTCAAGCTAACTGGCCTGTAGTTACCAGCTTCTTCTCTACTGCCCTTCTTGTGGATAGGCACAACACTGGCCATTCTCCAATCCTCAGGGACATATCCTGTTAACAGGGATTGGTTAAACAAATCAGTCAGGGGGGTAGCAATGACAGATCTGAGTTCTTTAAGAACTCTGGGGTGGATGCCATCTGGACCCATTGCCTTATTTATCTTTAATCTTTCAAGTTCTTCTAAGACATCGGCTTCTAAGATCACTGGAGCTGAATCCGTACAGCTGGAAGCAATGCTATATCCCTCTATAGTATTATTTTGTAAGGTGTCTTTTGAGAAAACTGAACAGAAGTAGCTATTGAAATGGTCAGCGATCTCCTTATTCCCATCAATGCATGTATTATTCCCGGTACTAAGCTTTGTGATGCTGCAGTTTTTCTTCTTCCTATCACTAATATATCTGAAGAAGGTTTTATCCCCCTTCTTTACAGATTTTGCTATTTCTTCCTCTTTTGAGGCTTTAGCAGCATATATTATCTGTTTCGCCTCCTTCTGTCTCATTTTATACACCTCTCTATCAGCTATGCTTCCAGACTCTTTATACCTCCTATAGGCAGCCTTTTTTTCATTGACTATAGCCCTTACATCATTGCTAAACCATAGCGGTTTCTTCTTCCTTTTACCTTTAGTTACTTGCTTTACATAAAGTCTTGTGGCTTTTAAGATGGCCTTTTTTAATACAGTCCACTGGGTGCTCGCTCCTGCCAATTTATTCCTTCCCTTTAATTCATTATTTAAATATTCCCCCATTGCATTAAAATTTGTTTTTTTGAAATCCAATACTTTGGTTGCAGTATAGGATTGCTCACAATCAGTTTTTACATCAAACCACAAACATAGATGGTCACTGCAACCTAAATTTTCTCCCACCTTGACCTCTGAAACCCAATTCCCATTTGTAAATACTAAATCTAGAATATTCTCCCCTCTAGTTGGTGTCTTAACCAGCTGTGCCAGAGCTGCTCCTGTAAAGGCCTCTACTATATTCTTACTTTTGCATGTAAGGGCACTGGGGATATTCCAGTCAACATCAGGCATGTTGAAATCACCCATAACCACAATATCTCCCTTTACTGCCATTTGGGTAATTTCATCCATCATCTTGTTGTCATGTTCCTCAGATTGCCCTGGAGGCCTATAGATCACCCCAATTCTAATGACAGAACCGTCTTTATTTTGTATGCAAATCCAGAGGGTCTC
>NC_091950.1:14081412-14203161 GCF_031021105.1 Erythrolamprus reginae
CTGGAGGGGAGCCAGGCAGGAGAGAGGGAAGCTCCTCCGAGGCCAGGAAGGAGGAAAGAGGAAAAAAGCAAGGAGCGCAGATGCAACAGCAGGGGGGGAAAAGGAGAGCCAAGCCGAGACTAGTAATCCCGGAAGTGACAGCCGCCAACCAGCTGGAGCTGCGCACGCATCTTCGTTTCCGCCGGTGGAACTGCATTCCACCCCGTCCTGCCTGCTGCTCACCCCTGTATGTATGTATGTGTCTTGGCATATTCGGGTTTCTTCCTGTGTAGGATTCAGAGATTTCTGGCAAGGTTTCGACAAGATCCCACTCGTCATCTTCAGGCTGGTGTTTCTGTCCTTGTTCTAGGGCGAACACAGCGAGACCTGAGCTGCCTTCTTTCTATAAAAAGAAGATACCTGTACCCATGAAAATCTATGAAAACATATGCCAAGACCTTCATGTATGTATGTATGTATGTATGTATGTATGTATGTATGTATGCATCTATGTATGTATCTATGTATGTATCACATGTTTTTGCTTATTTTGGCCTTATATACATACAAACATACATACATACATACATACATACATACATACATACATACATATACATATGAAGGTCTTAGCATATTGGGTTTCTTCCAGCGAAAGTTTCAGAGATTCCTGGCGATGTTTCGACGAGGTCCCACTCGTCATCTTCAGGCTGGTGCTTTTGTCCTTGTGCTCGGGTGAAGCACAGCACAAGGGTGGACCCTAGCACAAGGCCCTAAGCACCAGTCTGAAGATGACGAGTGGGACCTCGTCGAAACGTCACCAGGAATCTCTGAAACCTACACTGGAAGAAACCCAATATGCCAAGACCTTCATACCTGTACCCGTGAAATTCTACAAAAACGTACATATACAGTGGTACCTCATGATATGAACTTAATTGGTTCCAGGAGGAGGTTCGTAAGGTGAAAAGTTCGTAAGATGAAACAATGTTTCCCATAGGAATCAATGTAAAAGCAAATAATGCGTGCAAATCCTTCAGGAAAATCCCAAACTTTAGAAGGGAGGCGAAAAGAGGGCAGGGAGGAGCAGCTAAAGGGGGCGGGTGGAAGAAGCAAGGCTAGGCTAAAGGGTGAGTGGGAAGGAAGAAAGGCAAGGGGGGCGCCCCTCCCTTTTCTTTCTTCAAAAGACGCCCTTTCAGTGCCTGTGCAAGCACGTTGTTCTCTGCAAAATCTTTCCTACTCCAAGCAGCCCCTCCCTTTTCTTTCTTCAAAAAAGGGGGAAAAAAGAAACCCCTTCATCCCAGCAGCAGCGGCTTGGGTTCGTAAGGTGAAAATAGTTCGGAAGAAGAGGCAAAAAAATCTTAAACACCGGGTTCGTATCTTGAAAAGTTCGTTAGAAGAGGCATTTGTAAGATAAGGTACCACTGTATATATCAATGCGTATACCTTAGAACAGTGACGGCGAATCTTTTTTGACTTTGATTGTGAGAAGCCAGCTGAGAAGGTTGCAAAAGTGGCCGAGATGGCTGAGGAACTCTGGGAGTTTGAAGTCTGGTCACCACACTTCAAAAAAGACATTGAAACTCTGGAGAAGGTGCAGAAAAGAGCAACCAAAATGATCAGGGGTCTAGAAACCAAGACTTACGAAGAGAGACTGAGGGAACTGGGCATGGATAGCCTAGAGAAAAGGAGGGCCAGAGCGGACATGATAGCAGTCTACAGGTATACGAGGGGATGTCACAGAGAGGAGGGGATCACTTTATTCTCCAGGGCACCGGAGGACCGGATGAGGAACAACGTCTGGAAGCTGACCAAGGAGAGATTCAACATGGAGATATGGAGGAACTTCCTGACGGTCAGAACGATCAACCAGTGGAACAACCTACCAGCGGACGTTGTGAACTCCAATACTCTGGACATTTTTAAGAGGAAATTGGACTGCCATTTGGCTGGGATGCTATAGGGTTCCTGCTTAGGCAGGGGGTTGGACTTGATGACCCGCATGGTCCCTTCCAACTCTAACAATAAATAAATAAAATAAATAAAAGTTCACGAATCTTAAAAATCGCCAAGGTTGGAGACCCCTTTCCTAGTGTCTGAATTTGGATCGAGTGTAAGAGTCGTAAGTGCAAGTCAATTTTTTTTCCAGTCCTGTTGTAACTTCGAACAGCTAAACAAACGGTTTGTAAGTGGAGGACTGACAGTCACTAATTAAAATCCAACTCCTTGGATTTGTTTTCTTCCCAGAAAATTGTCACCAGGGGCCAAAATGTCCCTCTCTACAGGAAAGACACAAACACCAAAAACACAAAGGCTGCCACGAAGAGGAACAACTTGATTCAGCCGTGTGCAGCAGCTGCCAATAAAGCCAACGCAGTTGTAGGCTGCATCAACAGAGGGAGAGAATCAAGATCACGCGAAGTGTTAATTCCACTTTATAAGGCCTTGGTAAGGCCACACTTGGAATAAGGCACTCAGTTTTGGTCACCACTATGCTAAAAGGATATTGAGATTAGAACAGCCCCCACCCTCCTTGCCTTTCACAAACTCCTTAAGACCCACCTCTGTCGTCAGGCATGGGGGAATTTAAATATTTTCCCCAGGCCAATACTGTTTATGTATGGTATGTTGTGTGAATGTTTTTTAGATTATGGGTTTTTAGCTTTCTAATTATTGAATTTGTATTTACACTGTTTTTCTGCTGCTGTTGTGAGCCACCCCGAGTCTGTGGAGAGGGGCGGCATACAAATAAATAAATGAATGAATGAATGAATGAATGAATGAATAAACAAGTAAACAAACAAACAAACAAACAAATAAATAAATAAATAAAATTGAGACTCTAGAAAAAGTTCAGAGAAGAGCAACAAAGATGATTAGGGGACTGAAGGCTGAAACATAGGAAGAACGGTAGCAGGAACTGGGTATGTTTAATGAAAAGAAGGACCAGGGGAGACATGATAGCAGTCTTCCAATATCTCAGGGGTTGCCACAAAGAAGGAGGAGTCAACCTATTCTCCAAAGCACCTGAGGGTAGAACAAGAAGCAATGGGTGGAAACTAAACAAGGAGAGAAGCAACTTAGACCTACACAGAAATTTCTTGACAGTGAGAACTAACCAGTGGAACAGCTTCCCTCCAGAAGTTGTGAATGCTCCAACACTGAAAGTTGGATAACCATCTGTCTGAAGTAGTGTAGGGTTTCCTGCCAAAGCAGGGGGTTGGACTAGAAGACCTCCAAGGTCCCTTCCAGCTCTATTCTGATTGAAACCGCCAAAGACATCTTTGTTCTTTCCCCATTTTCATAAGACACATCCAATTGTTTCCCAAATCCCACTTAGAAACATAGAAGTCTGACGGCAGAAAGAGACCTCGTGGTCCATCTAGTCTGCCCTTATACTATTTTCTATATTTTATCTTAGGATGGATAGATGTTTATCCCAGGCATGTTTAAATTTGATTACTGTGGATTTACCTACCACGTCTGCTGGAAGTTTGTTCCAAGGATCTACTACTCTTTCAGTAAAATAATATTTTCTCACGTTGCTTCTGATCTTTCCCCCAACTAACTTCAGATTGTGTCCCCTTGTTCTTGTGTTCACTTTCCTATTAAAAACACTTCCCTCCTGAACCTTATTTAACCCTTTTAACATATTTAAATGTTTCGATCATGTCCCCCCTTTTCCTTCTGTCCTCCAGACTATACTTTGGGAGGAGAATGGGCCCAGGGAAAGAGGGGGAGAGAGAGGGAAACCGAGGCAGCCCTGTTTCCAGTCTCTTATGTTCCTCCTTCGACTCTGCGCTTTGCTTCCTTTTTTGTCTTAATATCTCTCCCTCTCCCAGTGATAATTTCTGAAGCGGCTGTAATAAAATTATAATAACACCAACCCGGCAGCCTCGTCTCTCCCCCCCCAGCCCTCCCCGTTTCGGCTGCACGCTGGAGTCATGGAAACCAGATCAAGGGGACACCTGCTCCTGGTGGCAAGCCATCGCTCACTTGTTAGGTTTCCAGAGCAGCCGTAATTAAATAAACAGGCTGGGGAAAGGGCGGGACGACAAGCCAGGATGCGCACAGATCTTCAAGTAAAACTAGTCAACTCTCGTGAGTCGTCGGGAAAGCGGAGGGAACTCTTTTCACCTTACTGAAAAGGCCAAGGAGTTGCGTGTGCGCGCTTGCACACACCCACAAGTTGGTGGGATTCACATTTTTTTTTTACTACAGGTTCTTTGGGTGTTACTGGGTAGGTGTATTCTTGGTGGTCATGTGACTGGCTGGGTGTGGCTTGGTCATGTGGCTGGCTGGGTGTGGCTTGGTCATGTGACTGGGTGGGTGTGGCTTGATAGCCATGTGACCGGGTGGGTGTGATTGGGTGAGCATGTGATTGGGTGGGTGTATTCTTGATGGTCATATGACTGGGTGGGTGTGTCTTGATGATCATGTGATTGGTTGGGTGTGGCTTGATGGCCATGTGATTGGTTGGGTGTGTCTTGGTGGTCATGTGACTGGGTGGGTGTGGCTTGGTGGCCATGTGATCGGGTGGGTGTGATTGGGTGAATGTGTGACTGGGTGGGGGTGTCTTGGTGATCATGTGATTGGTTGAGTATGGCTTGGTGGCCATGTGACCGGGTGGGTGTGGCTTGATGGCCATGTGACTGGGTGGATGTGGCTTGGTGGCCATGTGACCGGGTGGGTGTGATTGGGTGAGCATGTGACTGGATGGGTGTATTCTTGGTGGTCATATGACTGGGTGGGTGTGTCTTGGTGATCATGTGATTGGTTGGGTGTGGCTTGGTGGCCATGTGACTGGGTGAGTGTAGCTTGGTGGCCATGTGACTGGGTGGGCATGTCTTGGTAGTCATGTGACTGGGTGGGTGTGTCTTGGTAGTCATGTGACTGGGTGGGTGTGTCTTAGCAAAGCTGGCTGGGGAATTCTTGGAGCTGACGTCCGCCAGTTAAAGTTGCCAAGGTTGGAGATTCTTGGCTTAAACAAAGCAAAACATAAGGTATGAAATTGTACAAGACTCACTTAGCAATCACTTTCCTTTGCAGCAGGAATTCTGGTCCCAAATTCTTCTCATAAATCAAGGACTACCTGCATGTCAGATGCATTGTGGGTAGAGATGGGCTTGTCAGTGCGAGGGATAAAAAGGCCCTTGGTCCTTCCGTTATCAAGGCAGGTCTATTCCGGCCAGGATTTGAAAGGAAGACCACGCGTATATCCGCTCTGTTCTCCTAACAAACTGACCCTTTTGTGTGCAATTGCTCCCACTTACGTCAACGGCTACCTTAACGACCGGTTATATTTTTAATACAAATTACTGTGCATTCATTCTATGACACATAGATTGTTTCCCCCCACTTCAAGCTTCTTTAATGTAAATGTCTCCACCACAAGCTTATTTCTTTTTAAAAAAAATGCAATTACTTCTGTTCATAGGCAACTTCTCAAATACGTTTAAAAAAAAAAAAGGGATAAAAAACAAAGACGCCAGAGGTTTTTTTGTGATGCCTTTGTCCAAGCTCCTTCACAGTAGGAAAAGAAAGGATCCAAAAACCGCTAGCATTTTTTTAAAAAAAGAAAGAAATGGGGTAAGGTACAAATGACAATCATGTGACACCCCCCCCCCATGCTGCAACCATCATAGAAACCTAGAAGATTGACTGCAGAAAAAGACCTCCTGATCCATCTAGTCTGCCCTTGTACTATTTCCTGTACAGTGGAACCCCGACATAAGAGCTGCTCGACTTAAGAGCTACTCGAGATAAGAGCTGGGAGAGGAGAGACATTATTTTATTTTATTTTATTTATTACTTGGATTTGTATGCCGCCCCTCTCCGCGATACGAGCCGAGAAGAGTCGGGCTGGCTTACTTTCCTTCCTTCCCGCGCTGATGCAGAGCCACTCGAACAAAGCGTCGCGCCCCTCTGATGCTTTCGGCGGCTTCCGAAGCGACGCTGGGCTCTTTTTCCGCCAAAAGCGTCAGGGGGGCGTGACGCTTTGTTCGAGTGGCTCTGCATCAGCGCGGGAAGGAAGGAAAGTAAGCCAGCCCGGCTCTTCTCGGCTCGTATCCCGGCACTTGGTGAGTGGAGAGGCGGTCGCCTCCCCTGCCGCCCCACTCTGGGGGTCCTTGGCTTCTGCTGGGGGTGGGGGGATCCGAACGCTGTTTTGAATTTCACATTCCGAGTGGCCCAAACGCCAAAGGCGAACTTCCGCACCTCAGGAGTTAGCTCGCAAACGGCGCGGCTGTTTTAAAACATCGCTGCCGGCCTGGGGGGGGAGAGGGAAAGGGGGGAGAGGGGGGGAGAGAAAGAGAGAGGGAGAGAGAGAAAGAGAGAGGGAAAGGGGGGGAGAGGGGGGAGAGAAAGAGAGAGGGATAGAAAGAGAGAGAGATTGAGAGATGCTCAGTGAGCCTTTCTTTGAAGTTGCCTTTCTTTCTTTCTTTCTTTCTCTCTCTCTCTCTTTCTTTTTCTCTCTTGCTCTCTTGCTCTTTCATTCTTTTTTCTTTCTCTTTCTTTCTTTCTTTCTTTCTTTCTCTTTCTTTCTTTCTTTCTTTCTCTTGCTTTCTTTCTTTCTCTTGCTTTCTCTCCTTCCTTCCCTCCTTCCATTTCTTTCATTCTCCCTCTCTATTTTTATTTCTCTTTCATTTTCTTTCTTTCTCTCTTGCTTGCTTTCTTTCTTGCTCTTTTTCTTTCTCTCTTTTACCTTCCCTTCCTCTATTTCTTGCTTTCCTTTTCCTTCCTCCCTTCTTTCCTCCCTCTACAGGATTGGGTGGCAGTGAAGTTACTCTCCCCTTTCATAAGTTTCCTTGCTTCCTTCCTCTGTTCCTGTCCCTTCACCCTTTCTTTCTTCCTTTCTTTCTTCCTTCCTTCCTTTCTTTCCTTCCTTCCTTTCCTCCCTCCATTTCTTGCTTTCCTTTTCCTTCCTCCCTTCTTTCCTCCCTCTACAGGATTGGGTGGCAGTGAAGTTGAATAAATAACTACAGTTTAATGAATAAAAATAAAAGTTTGCCATGTTGATTGTTTTGGGTAAAAAGAGGAAGGGAAGGAAAGCTCTCAGCTTATCATCTTATTAATAAGTAAAGTTACATTTATTCTTGCAATGTCTTTTTGCATAACTTAGACTAACTTTGTGAGTTTTTTGAGGGCTGGAACCAATTAAAATTATTTACATTAATTCCTATGGGGAAAAGTCGTTCGAGATAAGAGCTGCTCGACTTAAGAGCGCAGGTCCGGAACGAATTAAACTCGTATCTCGAGGTACCACTGTATTTTAACTTAGGATAGATCTATGTTTATCCTAGGCATGTGTAAACTCAGTTCCTGTGGACTTACCAACCACGTCTGTTGGAAATTTGTTCCAAGCATCTACCACTCTTTCAGTAAAATAATATTTTCTCACATTGCTTCTGATCTCTCCCTCAACTAACCTCAGATTGTGCCCCCTTGTTCTTGGGTTCACTTTCCTATTAAAAACACTTCCCTCCTGAACCTTATTTAACCCTTTAACGTATTTAAATGTTTCAGTCATGTCCCCCCTTTTCCTTCTGTCCTCCAGACTATACAGATTGAGTTCATGAAGTCTTTCCTGATAAGTTTTATGCTTAAGACCTTCCACCATTTTTGTAGCCGTCTTTGGACCCGTTCAATTTTATCAATCTTTTATCCAGAAAGATTGACGGCAGAAAAAGACCTCATGGCCCATCTAGTCTGCCCTTATACTATTTCCTGTATTTTATCTTAGGATAGATCTATGTTTATCCCAGGCATGTTTAAATTCAGTTCCTGTGGATTTACCAACCATGTCTGCTGGAAGTTTGTTCCAAGCATCTACTACTCTTTCAGTCAAATAATATTTTCTCATGTTGCTTCTGATCTTTCCCCCAACTAACCTCAGATTGTGTCCCCTTGTTCTTGTGTTCACTTTCCTAATAAAACCACTTCCCTCCTGAACCTTATTTAACCCTTTGATGTATTTAAATGTTTCGATCATGTCCCCCCTTTTCCTTCTGTCCTCCAGACTATACAGATTGAGTTCATGAAGTCTTTCCTGATAGGTTTTATGCTTAAGACCTTCCACCTTTTTTGTAGCCCGTCTTTGGACCCATTCAATTTTATCCATATCGAGTCTATGGAGAGGGGCGGCTTACAAATCCAATAAATTATTATTATTATTATTATTATTATTATTATTATTATTATTATTATTGTAGTTGTTGTTGTTGTTCGGTGACAGTGGAAGTGGCTTTCGTCTCAGGATTCTCTTTGCTTTGATTCTCTGAACTTAAACTATAGTCAAACGTGTGAGTTTGAAAACGTTTGAAGGAGAGTGGCTGTGACGTCTTCACAGCTGCTTGTTAATTGCTTTGTGTTTATTGTTTTTCACTGCATTCAAATCTGTTGCTTTGAAGGTGAGCCCATTGACTACCAAAAGGGTGTTTTGCTTCTATTTTGGATAAAGAGAGTGTTCTTGCCTTTTCACGTGTGTGTATGTGTGTGTTTGCTTTGTCTACCTTTGCCATTAATTGGGGGCTCGTGTCAGGAGCCCGCAGAATACTAACTATAATCTATCTACTGTATTTCTCAGAGTATATGACTCACCCTTTTCCTCCCTAAAAGAGGCTGAAAATTTGGGTGCGTCTTATACTCTGAATGTAGTTTTTCTGAAACTTCCCCCCCCCAGCCCTAATGAGCTGCTAACTATCTTCCCAGCTCTTATCTTGCAGGCTTCTCCATTGTTACTCTCTCCAAAGAATGAATAATAATAAAAATTAATTTATTAATATATTAATAATTTCCAAATGTAAAATAATGCACTTGGGGAAAAGGAATCCTCAATCTGAGTATTGTATTGGCAGTTCTGTGTTAGCAAATACTTCAGAAGAGAAGGATTAAAGGGTAGTGATTTCTGACAGTCTCAAAATGGGTGAACAGTGCAGTCAGGCGGTAGGGAAAGCAAGTAGGATGCTTGGCTGCATAGCTAGAGGTATAACAAGCAGGAAGAGGGAGATTATGATCCCGCTATATAGAGCGCTGGTGAGACCACATTTTGAATACTGTGTTCAGTTCTGGAGACCTCACCTACAAAAAGATATTGACAAAATTGAACGGGTCCAAAGACAGGCTACAAGAATGGTGGAAGGTCTTAAGCATAAAACGTATCAGGAAAGACTTAATGAACTCAATCTGTATAGTCTGGAGGACAGAAGGAAAAGGGGGGACATGATCAAAACATTTAAATATATTAAAGGGTTAAATAAGGTCCAGGAGGGAAGTGTTTTTAATAGGAAAGTGAACCCAAGAACAAGGGGGCACAATCTGAAGTTAGTTGGGGGAAAGATCAAAAGTAACGTGAGAAAATATTATTTTACTGAAAGAGTAGTAGATCCTTGGAACAAATTTCCAGCAGACATGGCTGGTATATCCACAGTAACTGAATTTAAACATGCCTGGGATAAACATATATCCATCCTAAGATAAAATACAGAAAATAGTATAAGGGCAAACTAGATGGACCATGAGGTCTTTTTCTGCCGTCAGACTTCTATGTTTCTATGTTTCTATGTTTCTATGTTTCTATGTTTCTATACTCTGAATGTAGTTTTTCCGAAACCTTTCCCCCACCAGCCCTAATGAGCTGCTAACTATATTCCCAGCTCTTATCTTGCAGGCTTCTTCATTGTTACTCTCTCCGAAGAATGAATAATAATAATAATAATAATAATAATAATAATAATAATAATAATAATAATAAACAAACAAACCAGAATGGTTTTCCAGCCCTAAGTCTTTGCAGTCTTTTTTCATTGCTCTGTTTGTTTGTTTGTTTGTTTGTTTGTTTATTTATTTATTTACGTATTTACGTATTTACGTATTTACGTATTTACGTATTTACTTATTTACTTATTTACTTATTTACTTATTTACTTATTTACTTGTTTACTTGTTTACTTGTTTACTTGTTTACTTGTTTACTTGTTTACTTGTTTACTTGTTTACTTGTTTACTTGTTTACTTGTTTACTTGTTTACTTGTTTACTTGTTTACTTGTTTACTTGTTTACTTGTTTACTTATTTATTTATTTATTTATTTATTTATTTATTTACTTATTTATTTATTTATTTATTTATTTATTTATTTATTTATTTATTTATTTATTTATTTATTTATTTATTTATTTATTTATTTATTTATTTATTTATTTATTTATTTATTTATTAGATTTCTGTGTCGCCCTATTCCTCAGACTCAGGGTGGCTCACAACAAAACAATCCATAACATGTATAAATCTAAAGTTTAAAAACATATTTAAACCCCAATTTCTTTAAAAAACCCCACAGTCACTCATATTCAGGCACTCAAACATAAATTCATTTGTCAGCCAGGATAAATAAACCAGGATCAAATCTTTTCCATATCAACCAGCCACCATCGCTGCGTGGGTCTCTGCTTGCAAAATGAAAACTGCTGTTTGGAGGGAAGAAAAGACCTTCGGGGCGAATGATAGTACAATGCTCTCTCGGTGCAAGAGGTAAATTCTTTTATAAAGCCATTAACAGCTTATTGGAGTCCAGCTGGATCCTTCTGTAGCCCAAACATATCCACAAGCACCAGAAAACCAGGAAAAACAGAAGGAATTGCTGGCAATTTGGCATATGAGAGATCATTGTAGACTCTGCATATGGCAAAAACAATTGGCCAATCACAGCTGATTTCAAGAAGATAAGCAATGCAGGTGGTAGCTAGGCCTCGGGATGGGAGACCACCTGGAGATATTAATTTTAATTTAATTTAATTTATTAGATTTGTATGCCGCCCCTCTTCGAAGACTCGGGGTGGCTCACTGCAGTAATAAAAAACAATATTATAGCAAAACAAATCTAATATTAAAAAGAAGCATATAAAACCCTATCATATTTAAAAACCAAACAACACATACACACCAAACATAAAATATAAAAAGCCTAGGGGAAAGGTGTCTCAACTCCCCCATGCCTGGCAGTATAGGTGGGTCTTGAGTAGTTTACCAAAGACAAGGAGGGTGGGGGCAGTTCTAATCTCCAGGGGAAGTTGATTCCAGAGGGCCGGGGCCGCCACAGAAAAGGCTCTCCCCCTGGGGCCCGCCAGACGACATTGTTTAGTCGACGGGACCCGGAGAAGGCCGACTCTGTGGGACCTTATCGGTCACTGGAATTTGTGCGGTAGCAGGCAGTTCCAGAGGTACTCTGGTCCAATGCCATGTAGGGCTTTAAATATCCAGAGTGTAAGCCAGACTACAAAAATAAAACAATGTCCTGGTTCAATGGGGATGGCTTTTATCATATGCCAGAAAAATATCTCCATACTCAACCAAAGCTCCTTAAAAAAAGAATTCCTCTGATTCAAGGCATAGGAAAATAATAAAGGCGAGATAACAAATCTAAAATAAAATAAAACAAATAAATATTGAATTGAGAAATGTCTTTTCATCCGAAATGGCAATGACTTATTTTTTAAAAATCAGGTGTTAAAATCAAGTGTTTAAGGCATGTGTTATAATGCTGCTGTATGTATGTTGACTAAGGATTAACTTGGCTTCTATCAATGAGTTTTTAATAAAAACAATAAAAATGGGTTAGAAATATATTAAAAAATGAATGAATAAATGAATGAAATGACTATTTCATCCTTTTTGCCATGGAGTTGTGTGTTCAGAGGATCATTCTGATGTATTTTTTAAAAAAATTCAACAATGGTTTGTTCAGTTCAAAGTTTTTATTATTATTATTATATTTCAAAAGAAGATTTTCAAAATTATTATCCCAGGCTACTTTCTTTGTTTTGTTTTGTTTTAACTTGAAGAAATTTGAAACTTGAAGGCGGTCTTGCAGATATCCTGGTCCGGTGCCATGAAGGGCTTTATAAGTCATAACCAACACTTTGAATTGTGACCGGAAACTGATCGGCAACCAATGCAGACTGCGGAGTGTTGGTGTAACATGGGCATATTTGGGAAAGCCCATGATTGCTCTCGCAGCTGCATTCTGCACAATCTGAAGTTTCCGAACACTTTTCAAAGGTAGCCCCATGTAGAGAGCATTACAGTAGTCGAACCTCGAGATGATGAGGCCATGAGTGACTGTGAGCAGTGAGTCCCGATCCAGATAGGGCCGCAACTGGTGCACCAGGCGAACCTGGGCAAACGCCTCCCTCGCCACAGCTGAAAGATGGTTCTCTAATGTGAGCTGTGGATCGAGGAGGACGCCCAAGTTGCGGACCCTCTCTGAGGGGGTCAATGATTCCCCCCCCCAGGGTTATGGATGGACAGATGGAATTGTCCTTGGGAGGCAAAACCCACAGCCACTACGTCTTATCAGGGTTGAGTTTGAGTCTGTTGACACCCATCCAGGCCCCAACAGCCTCCAGGCACCGGCACATCACTTCCACCGCTTCGTTGACTGGACATGGGGTGGAGATGTACAACTGGGTATTATCCGCATACTGATGATACCTCACCCCATGCCCCTGGATGATCTTAGCGATATTTGGGCAAAAATTCTCAATTTTTTTGCTTCTGTGCATGCGCGGAAGCAAAAAAAACCTGGTAATTTTTACTGGAATTGTACTGCTTGCACATGTAGAAACATAGAAACATAGAAGACTGACGGCAGAAAAAGACCTCATGGTCCATCTAGTCTGCCCTTATACTATTTCCTGTATTTTATCTTACAATGGATATATGTTTATCCCAGGCATGTTTAAATTTGGTTACTGTGGATTTACCAACCACGTCTGCTGGAAGTTTGTTCCAAGGATCTACTACTCTTTCAGTAAAATAATATTTTCTCATGTTGCCTTTGATCTTTCCCCCAACTAACTTCAGATTGTGCCCCCTTGTTCTTGGGTTCACTTTCCTATTAAAAACACTTCCCTCCTGGACCTTATTTAACCCTTTAATATATTTAAATGTTTTGATCATGTCCCCCCTTTTCCTTCTGTCCTCCAGACTATACAGATTGAGTTCATGAAGTCTTTCCTGATACGTTTTATGCTTAAGACCTTCCACCATTCTTGTAGCCCGTCTTTGGACCCGTTCAATTTTGTAAATATCTTTTTATAGGTGAGGTCTCCAGAACTGAACACAGTACTCCAAATGTTGTCTCACCAGCGCTCTATATAAGGGGATCACAATCTCCCTCTTCCTGCTTGTTATAACTCTAGCTATGCAGCCAAACATCCTACTTGCCTTTCCTACCGCCCGACCACACTGCTCACCCATTTTGAGACTGTCAGAAATCACTACCCCTAAATCCTTCTCTTCTGAAGTTTTTGCTAACACAGAACTGCCAATGCAATACTCAGATTTAGGATTCCTTTTCCCCAAGTGCATTATTTTACATTTGGAAACATTAAACTGCAGTTTCCATTGCTTTGACCATTTATCTAGTAACGCTAAATCATTTACCATATTACAGACCCCTCCAGGAATATCAACCCTATTGCACACTTTAGAGTCATCGGCAAATAGGCAAACCTTCCCTACTAAACCTTCCCCTATGTCACTCGCAAACATATTAAAAAGAATAGGACCCAGAACAGACCCTTGTGGCACACCGCTTGTAACCTGTCTCTGCTCAGAATACTCGCCATTAACAATAACTCTCTGATGTCTATGCTTCAGCCAGCTTGAAATCCACTGAACTATCCAGGGATTAAGTCCAATCTTCACTAATTTATCTATCAGCTCTTTATGTGGAACCGTATCAAAGGCTTTGCTGAAGTCCAGATAGACAATATCCACGGCACCACCTTGATCCAACACCTTTGTGACATAGTCAAAGAACTCAATGAGATTAGTCTGACACGATTTGCCTTCAGTAAAGCCATGCTGATTTGGGTCCAATAAGTTATTGTTTTTTAGATGCTGATTTATCCTCTTTTTGAGTAGAGTCTCCATCATTTTAACTACAACTGATGTCAAGCTAACTGGCCTGTAGTTACCAGCTTCTTCTCTACTGCCCTTCTTGTGGATAGGCACAACACTGGCCATTCTCCAATCCTCAGGAACATCTCCTGTTAACAGGGATTGGTTAAACAAATCAGTCAGGGGGGTAGCAATGACAGATCTGAGTTCTTTAAGAACTCTGTGGTGGATGCCATCTGGACCCATTGCCTTATTTATCTTTAATCTTTCAAGTTCTTCTAAGACATCGGCTTCTAAGATCACTGGAGCTGAATCCGTACAGCTGGAAGCAATGCTATATCCCCCTATAGTATTATTTTGTAAGGTGTCTTTTGAGAAAACTGAACAGAAGTAGCTATTGAAATGGTCAGCGATCTCCTTATTCCCATCAATGCATATATTATTCCCGGTACTAAGCTTTGTGATGCTGCAGTTTTTCTTCTTCCTATCACTAATATATCTGAAGAAGGTTTTATCCCCCTTCTTTTCAGATTTTGCTATTTCTTCCTCTTTTGAGGCTTTAGCAGCATATATTATCTGTTTCGCCTCCTTCTGTCTCATTTTATACACCTCTCTATCAGCTATACTTCCAGACTCTTTATACCTCCTATAGGCAGCCTTTTTTTCATTGACTATAGCCCTTACATCATTGCTAAACCATAGCGGTTTCTTCTTCCTTTTACCTTTAGTTACTTGCTTTACATAAAGTCTTGTGGCTTTTAAGATGGCCTTTTTTAATACAGTCCACTGGGTGCTCGCTCCTGCCATTTTATCCCTCCCCTTTAATTCATTATTTAAATATTCCCCCATTGCATTAAAATTTGTTTTTCTGAAATCCAATACTTTGGTTGCAGTATAGGATTGCTCACAATCAGTTTTTACATCAAACCACAAACATAGATGGTCACTGCAACCTAAATTTTCTCCCACCTTGACCTCTGAAACCCGATTCCCATTTGTAAAAACTAAATCTAGAATATTCTCCCCTCTAGTTGGTGTCTTAACTAGCTGTGCCATAGCTGCTCCTGTAAAGGCCTCTACTATATTCTTACTTTTGCATGTAAGGGCACTGGGGATATTCCAGTCAACATCAGGCATGTTGAAATCACCCATAATCACAATATCTCCCTTTACTGCCATTAGGGTAATCTCATCCACCATCTTGTTGTCATGTTCCTCAGATTGCCCTGGAGGCCTATAGATCACCCCAATTCTAATGACAGAACCATCTTTATTTTGCATGCAAATCCAGAGGGTCTCCAGATCTTTACATGTATTTTGAATTAGTATTGTTTTTAGACTTTCTTTAACATAAATGGCTACTCCACCTCCCCTTCTCTCTATTCTATCCTTCCTATACAGTGTATATCCTGGTATGGATATTTCCCATTCATTAGAATCCTTAAACCATGTCTCAGTTATGGCAACCAGATCCAAATTATCTCTAGATATTATGGCCATTAACTCACAGAGCTTGTTGCTCAAGCTTCGAGCATTCGTGTACATTACCCGAAGAACATTATTTTCATTATTAGTTTGACCCTTATCATCAACAACTACATCTATTTTATTTACAGCTCCCTTTTCATAAGCTTCCAGAAACTGATTTATCCTCATTGGTCGGGGACAGAAATCCTCCACATCTGGTACATCTCTGTCCCTACATGCTCCATTTCTGCCACTGGAATGGCATTCCTGCCATTCCAGCTCGTGACCCCACCGGCTGCTGCCTACCACTGTCCACCTCTAGGCCACTGCGCCACAACCACTACACCCAAGTGTCTCTCGAAACATTAGTCTCCCAACATATCCTGTCAGCATTCACCACCTCTGGCATCCTCAGGTTGGGATGTCCATCTTTTTTTGGCCAAACATGGCTCTCCAAAGGTCCCTTGACCACTTTCCTTGGATGGGTGGGTCGAAGGACAAGCCACCAGGCCTTGCGATGTGTAAATAAGTAGACCACTCACTCTAGAATGGTCCGGGCCTGTTGCTATAGCAACCGGAAGCCATGCTCGCTGGGGCTCTGGGCCATCTAGGGATGCTAGTTGGCATAGAAACCGTGTACCACCACCAAGCTTTGACCTAGAAGTCTTCGCTTATCCTCAAGACTGGACTAAATTAAACCATCCCCTGATTATCTTCGTTTCTTTGTCTCTGCGAGCAATGCAATATCGAAGAAGTAAAGGTAGATTAGGAAGTAAAATGTCAGGGTTTGTCCCCCCCCCTTCACTTTGATAGCACTTTCCGTTAGCTATGTGCTTTTAAAGATAGTGACAAATGATTAACCCGGCAGGAAAAGTCATGCATCCGGTATCTAAATCAGAAAATTTAGATGTAAACCATGTAAACCACGGTTACAAAACTGGACAAACAAACTTGGCTGCGTTAACCTTCAGGAAAGCTTGCATTCCTCAATTCTACAGATTCCCCCCTGAATTTTCAGAATTTTTTTTAAAATATATTTTATTGGTTTTGCACATAAGGTTACATAGAACAAACATAAAACAGTGCACAGTGCATGTGCCCCATCACACGACTGACAATAACCATCACCACCATCACCAATTGTGGGGGGTTCAAATATTTACTAGTTTTTATATATATATATATATATATTCGTAGATTTTCACGGGTATATGTATGTAGATTGTTCTGAGTTCGGGTTTTGCCCCGTGTAATATTTTGAGTGTCTATGCGACGTTTCGGTGAAATCACATTCACCATCATCAGGCTGAAGTTTCAAGCTTCGTGCTGCTGTAAATATGGAATGTTTGCAACTGCCATTTGTTCCTTATATATAGTGTTGGGGGTGGAGATTTGGTTTGAATGTAGCAAATAGATTGGGTGACTATGTTTTAGTGATTTGATTGGTTGGTGGAATCACAATTACTTGAAGGATTGACATGGTGATTATTATGATATGTTTTTTTGTTTAAGGCTGGTTTCCAAATCTCTGGTAGGCGGGACGTGTCATCTCGTTTGTTCATGACACGTCCCGCCTACCAGAGATTTGGAAACCAGCCAAGAGTGAGCGCACGCATTGCAGAACATAAGAATGCAGTCAAAAAAGAAGAAAAAACTTCCTCCCTTGTCCAGCACATTAAAAAAACAGGGCACGAAATTGACTTTGAAAAAACTAAATTACTTTCCAAAACAGAAAATGTATACAGAAGAATAATTATGGAAGCCATAGAGATAGAAAAGCACCCCCTCAGCATGAACAGACGAGATGACACGTCCCGCCTGCCAGAGATTTGAAAACCAGCCTTAAACAAAAAAACATATCACAATCATCACCATGTCAATCCTTCAACTAAATGTGATTCCACCAACCAATCAAATCATTAAAACATAGTCACCCAATCTATTTGCTACATTCAAACCAAATCTCCACCCCCAACACTACATATAAGGAACAAATGGCAGCTGCAAACATTCTATATTTACAGCAGCACAAAGCTTATAACTTCAGCCTGATGATGGTGAATGTGATTTCACCGAAACGTCGCATAGACACTCAAAATATTACACGGGGCAAAACCCGAACTCAGAACAATCTACATATACATATATATATATAGAGAGAACCATCTTTCAGCTGTGGCGAGGGGGGCGTTTGCCCAGGTTCGCCTGGTGCACCAGTTGCGGCCCTATCTGGACCAGGACTCATTGCTCACAGTCACTCATGCCCTCATCACCTCGAGGTTCGACTACTGTAATGCTCTCTACATGGGGCTACCTTTGAAAAGTGTTCGGAAACTCCAGATTGTGCAGAATGCAGCTGCGAGAGCAGTCATGGGCTTACCTAGGTATGCCCGTGTTTCACCATCACTCCGCAGTCTGCATTGGCTGCCGATCAATTTCCGGTCACAATTCAAAGTGTTGGTTATGACCTTTAAAGCCCTTCATGGCACTGGACCAGAATATCTCCGAGACCGCCTTCTGCCGCATGAATCCCAGCGACCGATTAGGTCCCACAGAGTGGGCCTTCTCCAGGTCCTGTCAACTAAACAATGTCGGTTGGCGGACCCCAGGGGAAGAGCCTTTTCTGTGGCGGCCCCAACTCTCTGGAACCAACTCCCCCCAGAGATTAGAACTGCCCCTACTCTCCCTGCCTTCCGTAAACTCCTTAAAACCCACCTTTGCCGTCAGGCATGGGGAAACTGAAACACCTCCCCCGGGCATGTACAATTTATGCATGGTATGTTTGTGTGTGTGTTTGTTAGTAAATGGGGTTCTTTTTAAATCTTTTTAAATCTTTTAAATTTATTTGGATTTGTCATGAATTGCTGTATCTTGCTGTGAGCTGCCCCGAGTGATTGGAGTTTATTTTTCACATTTTCATCACAGATTCTACTCAGCATATAACCTTTCACCTTATTCCATCGTGCCATCAGCTTCTCCAATTTATTTTCATCAAAGTTGTTTAATCTTATTTCCATGATTTCAAAATGAATGTGATCCACCATGTACCAGTACCAGTTCTGTAGTGTCCATTTTATAGACTCTTTCCAACCCAATACCGCTTGAGCGCTTTCCAGTGCTGCAGTTTTTATTTCTTTAAAATCTCTTAGTTCTCTTTGTTTAATTAATATCGCTATTTCTTTTGTAATTATCCAATTAATATTTAGCATTTTATTTATTTCGTTCTGCACTTCCTTCCAAAATTTCTGAACTTCAACACACTCCCAGAACATATGCATGAAAATTCCTTTCTTTTGGCAACCATGCCAACAATTACCTTTCCCTTTCCCCTGGATGTGTGCAAGTTGTGCTGGTGTATAATACCATTTATGTAAAAATTTTCTTCTCATCTCTTTAACTCTTGTGTTCTTAATCTTATATATATTTTCTACTATTTCTTTCATCTATTTGTAAGTCATTTTGCCAGCATCTTGTCAAGCCTTTTATTACTCCCTCTTCTGCTTGCGATAACATTCTATATATATTACTAGCTTGCGCTTTTGTATCATTAATCTTTTCTTTTAATATTTTCTTCTCTCAAGAAATTTATTCTCACTTTTATTTAAATATTTACATATTGCATGGATCTGCAGCCATTTCTGTTGACTCAGCCACCATTCCAGCCGAGTTCTGCTAACTCATAGAAACATAGAAACATAGAAGACTGATGGCAGAAAAAGACCTCCTGGTCCATCTAGTCTGCCCTTATACTATTTCTTGTATTTTATCTTACAATGGATATATGTTTATCCCAGGCATGTTTAAATTCGGTTACTGTGAATTTACCAACCACGTCTGCTGGAAGTTTGTTCCAAGGATCTACTACTCTTTCAGTAAAATAATATTTTCTCATGTTGCCTTTGATCTTTCCCCCAACTAACTTCAGATTGTGTCCCCTTGTTCTTGTGTTCACTTTCCTATTAAAAACACTTCCCTCCTGAACCCTATTTAACCCTTTAACATATTTAAATGTTTCGATGTTAACTCTTCCGTCCTTCTCATATAATTGTTCATTCAGGCAAACTTGACTCAAAGAAGGGTCATCAAGGACAACTAGGAACATGTAGGGTGCATAAAATTATGATTTAGGATCTGTGGTGGCTTATCCAAGAAACCAGAGTTAAGCAAAGTCTTAGCTTCCCAGAGTTCAGGCATTGCAAAAATGAATTTATTTTAATTTAATTTAGAATTAGGGTTTAATTAGGGTTTAAATTTAGAATGTAAATTTACACTTAGTTTAGAACTTCAAAATTATTCTGTGTCCCAATTGCCCAGGGACTGTGCGCAACCAGTGGTGTGTGTTCATGCGCACACATTATAAACGTTTATTTGCTCAACCCTTTACTAAATTTAAGCTGTTGCTCCTCTTCTGCAAGACATCAAGAGGTTGATTAAGTAGCTCAGTCAAGAGTCCCAGAAATTAAAAATTCCCTTGAGGTCATCTAGTCCAGCCCACTGCTTGGTGAAGGGATGCAAATTAAGGGATTGCGACAGATGGGTTTCTGACCTCCATTGCAACATCTCTAGCAAAGGAAGAGATGAATAGCTCTTTCGGTAAAGTGGCTTTTCTACTTTACAGATGGGTGTGGACTTCAACTCCCAGAATTCCCCAGCCTTAAAAGGGCATAAGGTTGGGAAAACCCTGCTTTTAAAGCAGAGGTCTTCAAACTTGGCAACTTATAAGCTGTGTGGACTTCAATTCCCAGAATTCCCCAGGTATGCTGGCTGGAGAATTCTGGGAATTGAAGTCCACAAGTCTTAAAGTTGCCAAGTTTGAAGACCTTTGAAGTAAATGATACGCGAGGATCATGGCTGGCTGGAGAATTCTGGGAGTGGAAGTACACAACTCTTAAAGTTGCCAAGTTTGAAGACCTCTGAGGTAAATGATACGCGAGGATTATAGCTGGCTGGAGAATTCTGGGAGTTGAAGTCCACAAGTCTTAAAGTTTCCAAGTTTGAAGACCTCTGAGGTAAATGATACGCGAGGATCATGGCTGGCTGGAGAATTCTGGGAGTTGAAGTACACAAGTCTTAAAGTTTCCAAGTTTGAAGACCTCTGAGGTAAATGATACGTGAGGATCATGGCTGGCTGGAGAATTCTGGGAGTTGAAGTTCACAACTCTTAAAGTTTCCAAGTTTGAAGACCTCTGAGGTAAATGATACGTGAGGATTATAGCTGGCTGGAGAATTCTGGGAGTGGAAGTACACAACTCTTAAAGTTTCCAAGTTTGAAGACCTCTGAGGTAAATGATACGTGAGGATCATGGCTGGCTGGAGAATTCTGGGAGTTGAAGTTCACAACTCTTAAAGTTGCCAAGTTTGAAGACCTCTGAGGTAAATGATATGTAGGATCATGGCTGGCTGGAGAATTCTGGGAGTTGAAGTCCACAACTCTTAAAGTTGTCAAGTTTGGGGACCAGTCACTCCTCCCATTGAACTAAGAGCAGCTTCAATTTTTCGTCAGTGCTTTGAAGAAAAACAAAACAAACTCAAAGGGAGGAAGATGGATGTGAAGGGAACAAAATATATCAAATTAAAGTGAATATATCAAAATTCTCTGAGGGGAAGCGGCAGGCGGCTTGAAGGAGGGAGGGGGAGGAGAAACACAGAAGGTGTTTGGGGGCGGGGGGAGGGAAGGCTTATAGATGATTTTGATTTGAATCCCACCGTTGTTCTTCAGATCAGATTAACAGAGTTGGAAGGGACCTTGCAGGTCATCTAGTCCAACGTGATCTGCTTCTGTGCCCTTCTAACATGCAAACTCAATGGAGAACCCGGATTCACTTAACAACCGTTATTCTCCCCTTAACAACCGTATTGTTATATCTCTGGGACTGCCTTCTGCCACACGAATCCCAGCGACCAGTTAGGTCCCACAGAGTTGGCCTTCTCCGGGTCCCATCGACTAAGCAATGTCGTTTGGCGGGACCCAGGAGAAAAGCCTTCTCTGTGGTGGCCCCGACCCTCTGGAACCAGCTCCCCCCAGATATCAGAGTTGCCCCCACCCTCCTTACCTTTTGCAAGCTCCTTAAAACCCACCTCTGTCGTCAGGCATGGGGGAATTGAGATATTCCCTTCCCCCTAGGCTTATAGAATTTATACATGGTATGCTTGTATGTATGAGTGGTTCTTTAAATTGGGTTTTTTTAGATTGTTTTAATATTAGATTTGTTTACATTGTCTTTTTACATTGTTGTTAGCTGCCCCGAGTCTTCGGAGAGGGGCGGCATACAAATCTAATAAATACAAATACAAGTACAAATTGATTCGCTTAGCAACTGTGCCAAGAAAGGTCGTGAAAGGGGAAAAAATTCACTTCCCCTGTCTTGCTTAGCAATGGAAATGTAAGGGGCTCAGCTTGCGGTCTTAAGTGGAGGACTGCCTGCATTTTAATTTCTTCCTTCAGCTTCGTTCCGTTCTTCTCCCACCCATTTGATGAGTTTAATGACTACATTTTAAATCAATCGTTTTATTTAGATTAACCTCGCTTCCAAACATCAAAAGGGGTGACGGGAGTCGGGTTACAAATTCTCTAAATAAATCATTAAACCAGTGATGGCGAATTTATGGCACAGGTGCCAGAGGTGGCATGCAGAGCCATATCTGCTGGCACGTGAGCCATTGCCCTAGCTCAGCTCCAGTGTTCATGTGTGTGCTGTCCAGCTGATTTTTGGCTCACATAGAGGCTCTGAGAGGGCATTTTCAGCTTCCAGAGAGCCTCCAGGGGGATGGGGGAGGGTGTTTTTACCCTCCTCTGGCTCCATGGAAGCCTTTGGATACTGGGGCGGGAGACACACAAGCCTACTGGGCCCACCAGAAGTTGGGAAAGAGGCTGTTTCCAGCCTCCAGTGGGCCTCTGAGGGGCGTGTGAAGCTGTTTTTGCCCTCCCCAGCCATTGAATTAGAATAGAATAGAATAGAATTTTATTGGCCAAGTGTGATTGGACACACAAGGAATTTGTCTTGGTGCATATGCTCTCAGCGTACATTAAAAAAAAGATACATTTGTCAAGAATCATGTGGTACAACACTTAATGATTGTCATAGGCGTCAAATAAGCAATGAAGAAACAATCAATATTAATAAAAATCTTAGGATACAAGCAACAAGTTGCAGTCATACAGTCTTAAGTGGGAGGAAAAGGATGATAGGAATGATGAGAAAAAACTAGTAGAAATAGAAGTGCAGACTTAATAAATGGTTTGACAGTGTTGAGGGAATTATTTGTTTAGCAGAGTGATGGCGTTCGGGAAAAAACTGTTCTTGTGTCTAGTTGTCTTGGTGTGCAGTGCTCTGTAGTGACGTTTTGAGGGTAGGAGTTGAAACAGTTTGTGTCCAGGATGCGAGGGGTCAGTAAATATTATGAGTGTGGGCACTCACGCATGCATTTTGCTATCCCAAGAATTTGGCGTGAACCGACTGATCACTCAACAAATGGCTACTTCTGCATGGTGGACCGTTTCCAAACGTCGGACTGGCAAAAATGCACTGCCTGTAACGTATCTTGACATTCCTTCATCTATTGCCCCAGTACCACACTGCCATGAACTTCCTGTACAAAAAACACCTCCAGACAGAGCTACACCACTTTCTTTCTTTCTTTCTTTCTTTCTTTCTTTCTTTCTTTATTTATTTATTTATTTATTTATTTATTTTGTCCAATACATCATACACATTGAAGAGAAAGATATGTAATAATATAAGTAAAGAAAAGAATAGAAGAAAAGATGTAAAAGTATAGGTGAACATATTTGAAAGGAAGAATAGATAAATGAGATAAGGAGAGACAATTGGACAGGGGACAGAAGGCACACTGGTGCACTTATGCACGCCCCTTACTGACCTCTAAGGAACCTGGAAAGGTCAATCATGGATAGTCTAAGGGAGAAATGTTGGGGGTTAGGGGATGACACTATGGAGTCCGGTAATGAGTTCCACGCTTCGACAACTCGGTTGCTGAAGTCATATTTTTTACAGTCAAGTTTGGAGCGGTTAATATTAAGTTTGAATCTGTTGCGTGCTCTTGTGTTGTTGCAATTGAAAAGAAAAAAAGAAAAGGATTGTAAAGATTGCGACCTTCAAAAGAAAGCAGCAGGTCAGACACCGTGGAAGACGGAAGACGTTGAAGATCATGATTTCTCTTCATATGCAGATGAGGAGCGGAAGCCATACTACCCTAACCAAAAAGACCCCAACGATCTGATCAGAGACCTTGGTCTCAACAAGTCCAATGCTGAGCTTCTGACATCAAGGCTCAAGCAATGGAACTTATTAGATGAAAGCGTCCAAGTCACAGATCAGAGGAAGTTCAGACTCTGACAAACAACTATGCTGCAATGGGCTGCAGCATGTCACTCAAAATCCATATCCCTGATGCTCATCTTGATAAGTTCAAAGAGAACATGGGAGCTTATTCAGAGGAGCAAGGCGAGCGCTTTCACCAGGACATTATGAACTTTGAACGCCGTTACCAATGACAATATAACAAAAACATGATGGGCGACTATATTTGGGGATTGATTCGTGAAACTGATTTGCAGTATAGTCGTAAATCTCGGAAAACCGCACACTTCGGAACAGTTTTTGGTAATCTGTGTAAATTTGCAATGCGTATAGTTTTCTTAGTCTGACTATATAAATGAGAAGATGCAAAATCATCTGTTTCTATAGTAAAAATGCATAATTTTCGTTGCCGTGGTCACAAAAGCAAAGTTTATGATGAATGTAAGCAATTTTTTAGACATAAGCAATTGGAATATAACCTTTAAAAGCTGGGAACAAAATTTGTGTTACATAGTTACACAGTCTTTAAGTAGCATTGTATATCTTCCCTTTACTCTTTCTTATTAGTTAAAGAAAAATGTTTTAATTCTCGTAACTATTTTTCCATTTTATACCAGTAGAACACAAAATTAACAGCAAGTAGTTGTTTTTCTAATCAAGTTCTCCAGGGCAGCGTACTAGGTCCTACTCTTTTCATTCTCTACATCAACGACCTCTGCGATCATATCACAAGCAACTGTGTTCTTCTTGCAGACGATGTAAAACTTTTCAACACCACGAACAACACATTTACTCTCCCAAAAGACCTCGACTTTGTCTCAGATTGGTCTAACACCTGGCAACTTCAAATATAAACCAACAAATGCTCTACCCTCCACATCGGCAAAAAGTATCCTAACCTCATATATAAACTGAATAAACAAATTCTCAGAGCTAACCCACACTCAGTAAAAGACCTTGGAATACTAATATCCAATGACCTAAGTGCTAAAGCCCATTGCAACAATATCGCCAAAAAAGGCTTCTAGAGTTGTTAACCTGATCCTATGTAGCTTCTGCTCCGGCAATCTCACACTACTCACAAGAGCCTACAAAACCTTTGCCAGACCCATCCTAGAATACAGCTCATTTGTCTGGAACCCATATCACATCTCGGACAGCAACACCCTTGAAAACGTCCAAAAATATTTCACCAGAAGAGCTCTTCACTCCTCCACTCGAAACAGAATACCCTACGAAAATAGACTAACAATCCTGGGTCTAGAAAGCTTAGAACTACGATGCCTAAAACACAATTTAAGTATTGCTCACAAGATCATATGCTGCAATGTCCTACCAGTCAATGACTACTTCAGCTTCAACCGCAACAACACAAGAGCACGCAACAGATTCAAACTTAATATTAACCACTACAAACTTGACTGTAAAGAATATGACTTTAACAATCGAGTTGTCGAAGCGTAGAACTCATTACCAGACTCAATAGTGTCAACCCCTAACCCCCAACATTTCTCCCTTAGACTATCCACAATCGACCTCTCCAGGTTCCTAACAGGTCAGTAAGGGGCGTACATGAGTGTACTAGTGTGCCTTTCGTCCCCTGTCCAATTGTCTTCTCTTCTATATGTATTGTGTATTGGAATAAATAAATAAATAAGTAAGTAAGTAAGTAAGTAAGTAAGTAAGTAAGTAAGTAAATAAACAAACAAACAAACAAACAAACAAATAAATAAATAAAAATTCTTATCGATAGGATTGTAGGATTACATATCTATTTTTGCGGTCAATATTCCTTATGAATAGCAGCTAATCTGTTGTGATTCCATCTGAGGCCCCTCAGGGAACGGCTGATCCTCTGCCGGTTTCCTGCTCAGAGGGGGAGGATGAGGAACAGGAGGTTCAGGCAGACGGGGAGGAGGAATCTCAGGCTGAGGGAGAGGGAGGACAGCCAGAGTCCCCCGAGAGGGAGCTCTCCCCAGCAAGCAGCCTGGATTCCTTAGATGAAAATGCACAAGCAATAATCGATCTCCGGCAGAGAAGAGCAACACAACGAAGGGGACAATTAGCCAGGTACTTTCAGCACTAAAGAGGCAACAGCTGGGTTTGGGTGTGGTGCTCTCTGGAAAGCTGAAAAGGCAGACCCACCCTTCCTGGCTTGTGGAGTATTATCTTTGGGAGTCCTGGGACCTGGCTGTGATCTTTGGCGTCTTGGAATTCTGGTTTGTGACTTTGAATACTGAAACCTTGGGGGGGAAAGGTGTGGGTCTTATTCTCTACAGTGGTGGGTGTGCCAGCAAGAAGTCTGCTGTATTGTCTGGCCATCAGGACTCTGCTGTGAAGTCTCCTAGCCTGCCTGTTGGGAAGAACAGGTTTTTCTCTGTGTTTATTTTTCAAACTATAAAGTGCTTTTGCTTTTACCAGCGTGTCTGGCTGCTTTTTCCAGTTGGTGTTGAAGTCTGGGGGCACCCAGACAGAACATAATCTATGCAAGAATTTTATGTTTTTAAATACTTTTTTTGCTTCAACCAGTCATACCACTTGTCCCATATTTCATAATATTCAGTATCATCTTCCTCTCTCTGTAATAGAGCATCGACTAAGATTGCAACATATGCCGCCCACAGCCTCTTGTTGTGATGGGCAGCTACAGAAATCAAATAAGGTTTACGTGTTTTGGCCATTTTTTAAAGGATCTTCCTTGTTCTGAGCGGAGATGCTTCAAACTTTGAAGAGCCCTTGAAGCTTGGCATTCTGACAAATCAGCCACCCACCCACACACACATAAGAATAAAAGCCTGTCTATATTTAATCTATGTGCTACTACAGGAGAACTCTTGTGTTTGCAACCTTTAACTGGGCGAAACGGCACAGCGTAAGGCAAAACTTTTTCACCTAAGGGACCTCAAAATAGGCTAATAACTTCAAGAACGTTTTAAAAATCTGGGAACCGTGACTCCTGCTGAATTGAAATTTGGCATATTTTTGCAAAAC
This sequence comes from Erythrolamprus reginae, assembly GCF_031021105.1. Classification (NCBI taxonomy): domain Eukaryota; kingdom Metazoa; phylum Chordata; class Lepidosauria; order Squamata; family Dipsadidae; genus Erythrolamprus; species Erythrolamprus reginae. The sequence goes on from NC_091950.1 coordinate 14,108,073, forward strand.
ATAAAAATTAGAGAGGAAAAGAGAGAGAGAATGAGAGAGGGGAAAAAAGAATGAAAGAGAGAAAGAGAGAGTTAGAGAATGAGATGATAGAGAATGAGAGAGGAAAAGAGATAGAATGAAAGAGAGAGAATAGATAGAGAAAGAGAAGGAAAAAAAGAGAGAATTAAAGAGAATTAGAGGAAAGAGAATGAGAGAAAGAGGTGAGAGGAAAAGAGAGAAGGAGAGAGCAAATGAGAGAGGAGGAGAACAAAAGAGAAAGAGAGAGGGTTAGAGAATGAGAGGATAGAGAGAATGAGAGAGGAAAAGAAACAGAGTGAGAATGAGAGAGAGAGAGAATTAGAGGAGACAGTGAATGAGAGAGGAAAAGAAACAGAGAGATAGAATGAAAGAGAGAAAGAGCATGAGATGGAGTGAGAGAAAGAGAGGAAAAGAAAGAGAATGAAAGAGAAACAAAGAGTTAGAGGAGAGAGAGAGAGAATGAGAGGAAAAAAAAGAGAAAGAAAGAAAGATAGATGGAGAATGAAGGGATAGAGAATGAGAGAGAGAAAAACAGAGAATGAGTGAGGGAGAGAATTAGGGGACTGAGAGAATGAGAGAGGAAAAGAAACAGATAGAATGAAAGAAAGAGGATGAGATGGAGTGGGAGAAAGAAATGGAGAGAGAAAGAAAGAGAATTAGAGGAGAGAAGGAAAGAGAATGAGAGAGGGAAAAAAAAGAATGAAAGAAAAAGAAAGAGATAGTTGGAGAATGAAAGGATAGAGAATGAGAGAGAAAAACAGAGAATGAGAGAGGGAGAGAATTAGGGGACAGAGAGAAGGAGAGAGGAAAAGAAACACAAAGAGAATGAGAGAGAGAATTATAGGAGAGAGTGAATGAGAGAGGAAAAGAAACAGAGAGATAGAATGAAAGAGAGCAAAGAGAATGAGGGAGTGGGAGAAAGAAAGGGAGAGAGAAAGAAAGAAAGAAAGAAAGAAAGAAAGAAAGAGAGAATTAGAGGAGAGAGAGAATGAGAGAGAGAGAATGAGAGAGGAAAAGAAAAAGAATGAAAGAAAAAGAGAGATAGTTGGAGAATGAAAGGATAGAGAATGAGAGAGAAAAACAGAGAATGAGAGAGGGAGAGAATTAGGGGACAGAGAGAAGGAGAGAGGAAAAGAAACACAAAGAGAATGAGAGAGAATTATAGGAGAGAGTGAATGAGAGAGGAAAAGAAACAGAGAGATAGAATGAAAGAGAGAAAGAGAATGAGGGAGTGGGAGAAAGAAAGGGAGAGAGAAAGAAAGAAAGAGAGAATTAGAGGAGAGAGAGAATGAGAGAGAGAGAATGAGAGAGGAAAAGAAAAAGAATGAAAGAAAAAGAATGAAAGAAAAAGAGAGATAGTTGGAGAATAAAAGGATAGAGAGAGAATGAGAGAGAGAAAAACAGAGAATGGGAGAGGGAGAGAATTAGAGGACAGAGAGAATGAGAGAGGAAAAGAAACAGAGAGAGAATGAAAGACAGAGAGGCAGAACGAGAGAGGGAGGGCGAGAATTGAGAGAATTGAAAAGAAACAGAGAAGTGGGGAGACAGGAGGGAGGGGAAGAGTAATTGTTGTACAACGGGACTCCCCCACAGCGGGTGCAAAAGAAACCCAGCTGATTACTCCCTTTTTATGTCCTCCTTGTTTTGACAGCTCGAGAGGCAGCGGCTTCCTCTCAGAGGCGACAGGCCAGGCCCGGCTGCTCTTACCTCGCTCTCAACACCAGCCACTGTTTTTCTTTAATCACTATTTTTGCGCAGCGCTTTCTTTTTTCTCGCCCGGCTGCTTAATTTGCCTTCAAGCAACGTTAATATAGATAAATAATGCGGCGGTGCTAAAAAAATTGCAGCGTTGAAGAGCTGGTTTTAGTCAGGCTCGGCCGCCAGCTCACTTTCTTTCTGTAATATTAGCGGTCCTGGGAAGACTCACCTCACGCTTCAGTTTGGGCCTTGGTTTGCCAGCCGCCCTTCCATCCCGGCCATCTTGTCACCACCGGTTCGCCGAGCAACGGAAATTTAATTTAATTTATTTAATTTATAGGCCGCCCAACTCCTTCTGGACTCTGAGTGACGTACAACATATAAAAAAAATTATATTAAAAAAATTATTAGTAGAGATATGATTTAAGAGTTATGTTAGAATTAGTTTATGTATGAAGATTTACTATATAAGGTAAAACAAATTTCTTCTTTTCATTTAAAGTAATAAGCTGATTTTAAGTATTTTTGAATGTACAGCGATCCCTCGATTTTCGCGATCTCAATCTTCGCGAAACGCTATATCGCGATTTTTCCACCCGATGACGTCACTCCTTTCCTTTCTCATCTTTCTTTCTCTCTCTCTTTCTCTATCTTGCTTCTTCCTCTCTCACACTCTCTTCCTCCCTCTCTCATCTCTTTCTTTCCTTCTCTCTCTTTCTCTATATCTCCCCCTCTTGCTCTCGAGTGGCAAGCGAGCAGCCGGGCGGGCGGGTGAACGGGCAAGCGGCAAGCGAGCGGCTGGGTGGGCGGGTGACGGGCAAGCGGCAAGCGGCAAGCGAGCAGCAGGGCGGGCGGGTGAACGGGCAAGTGGCAAGTGAGCAGCCGGGCGGGCGGGTGAACGGGCAAGCGGCAAGCGAGCAGCCGGGCGGGCGGGTGAACGGGCAAGCGGCAAGCGGCAAGCGAGCAGCCGGGCGGGCGGGTGAACAGGCAAGCGGCAAGCGATCTTGGGGTTTCCCCTTTGCCTGGGCGGCGGGAAGACCCAGGGAAGGTTCCTTTGGCCGCCCAGCAGCTGATCTGCTCCACAGCGCGGCAGCAGCGAGGAGCCGAAGATGGGGTTTCCCCTTTGCCTGGGCAACGGGGAAACCCCATCTTCGGCTCCTCGCTGCTGCCGCGCTGTGGAGCAGATCAGCTGCTGGGCGGCTGAAGGAACCTTCCCTGGGTGCCACCCGCCGCCCACGCAAACTCCACCATCTGCGCATGTGCGGCCATGGAAAAAAAGGGCGCGCATGCGCAGATGGTGTTTTTACTTCCGCAACCCTACATCGCGAAAAATCAATTATCGCGAGGGGTCTTGGAACGGAACCCTCGCGATACTCGAGGGATCACTGTATTCTTTTTTCTCTATTGAAATTTTACTTCTAGAATAAGCGGGGAAGATACAACCCCACTTTTATGTTTGTCAGTTTTCTCTATTTTAAGAAAATTAATAAAATATATTGGGAAAAAAATTATAACAACAGTTTTAAAAAACCCACAGAAAAAAATTAAAAACAAAAAAGCATTTGACTATTATTTTAAATATGTAACTGAATGTGTACTTAGTTAGAAGCGTAATACAGATTTGCCTCACATTCGTCCAATTTTCTTTTTAAACGTTTATGTTTTGTATTGCTTGTCGTGTGTGTATGTGTATTTAAATAAAATTTATTTTTTTTAAAGTAAAAAATAAAAAAAATAAAAACCATTCATACCTTCAGCCGGATCTAGATGGTATCATACTCAAAGGCCCCAGGCCTGCTGGCAGAGCCAGGTTTTAATGGTTTTCTGGAAGGCCAGTAGGGTGGAGGCAGTACAGGCCTTCAGGGGCAGTTGCTTCCAGAGAACGGGGCCACCACAGAGAAGGCCAGTAGTGTAATGCTGCCCCCATAGGGGGGGATGGAGAGACGCAGTGGGCGTAATAAGTTTATGCACTAATAATAATAATAATAATACTGGCTTTGACAGCATTTGTTCTGGCGGCACAAGAACAGGCCATTAGAACAAATGCTGTCAAAGCCAGAATTGAAAAATCAACAGACGATCCAAAGTGCAGACTCTGTAAAGAAACAGATGAAACAATCGATCACATACTCAGCTGCTGCAAAAAGATCGCACAGACTGACTACAAGCATAGACACGATGCTGTGGCACAGATGATCCACTGGAACTTGTGCCGGAACTACCATTTACCAGTGGCAAAGAACTGGTGGGATCATAAGCCTGAAAAAGTGGTCGAAAATGAGCAAGAAAAACTACTGTGGGACTTCCGACTTCAGACTGACCGAATTCTGAAGCATAACACACCAGACATCCTGATTGTGGAGAAAAAGAAAGTATGGATCATCGACATCGCAATCCCAGGGGACAGCAGAATTGAGGAGAAGCAGCTAGAGAAATTAGTGAAATACGAAGATCTAAAAATCGAGCTGCAACAATTCTGGCATAAGCCAGTGAAAGTGGTCCCAGTGGTACTTGGCACGCTGGGCGCAGTGCCAAAGGATCTCAGCAGACATTTGAAAACCATCGGAATTGACAAAATCTCCATCTGTCAATTGCAAAAGGCCGTTTTACTGGGATCGGCACAAATAATTCGCCGCTACATCACGCAGTCCTAGGTGCTTGGGAAGCGCCCGACTGGTGATGGAATACGAAATCCAGCATAGTGATCTCGTTTGCTGTGTTGTATTGACATAGTAATAGTAATAGAAATAATAAAAATAGATTTGTATGCCACCCCTCTCTGAAGACTCGGGGCGGCTATTGATTGTATACTTAATAGGTTTTTTATTATCCTTCCTTCTCTCGTACCTTAGTATGATCCTTAATTACTTTTAAAATAAGAAATAATTTAATAGCATGTTTTTACCCATCAACACTTTAATCATTATCTAGAACTGAACCTTTATAGCAATTAAAGAAAATTGAGCTACTTGCCCAATATGTTATCCTCCTGAATCTTGTGGGTTCAGTACAAAACCTTAAAATGTCGGCACGAGATTCAACTTCTGCGCATGTGCCGGAAGCGAAATCTCGTGTGAGGACAAGTGCGAGAGCGACATTTTGGTGATTTTCGCCAATATTTTTGCTTCCGCGCATGTGCAGAAGCAAAAAATGGCGAAAATCACTGAAATCTCACTCGTGCAAGCGAGATTTCTCTCCCAGCAAGAGAAATTTTGGGCTTTGTTGTTGGTCATAAGTCAAGGACTACCTGTGGTCAAGGAAGGGGCTGGTATGATCATCCTGATCTCTTGCCAGCATAAATTCACCCCATTGTCCACCTACAATTGCCTCCCCTCCTTCCCCCCGCCCCAAAGAAATATCTGGAGAGATTGGGCTCTGATTTTCTACCTTGCTCATATTTTATCTCCAGTCCTTTCCCGGGGGCTGCATGAAATTAGAGAACCACCAAACCCGGCTGTGTTAAAAAAACACCGCGAGTGGAAATTGAGAAGGAGATGCAAATACTGTAGAATTAGATTATACTCTGCCACCAAGGAAAACACAGAATTTGAGGAGGGGAGGGGGAAGCATGCAGGCTAGAGGGGTTCTGATGAGGAGGATGCCAGGAAAATGGAGGGAGGGAGGGAGACCGAGGGAGGGAGAGAAATGAGGGAGGGAGAATGAGAGGAAAAAGAACACAGAGAGAGAGAAGTAAAGAAGGAGAGGAGAGAAGAGGAGGAGAGGAGGAGAGAAGACAGAGAGGGAGGGAGAGAGAGAAATGAGAGAGAGAATGGGAGAGGAAAAGAAACAGAATGAGAGAAGAAAAGGAAGAGAGAGAGAAGAGAAGAGAGGGGGAGGGAGAGAAAGACAGAGACAGGGAGAGAAATGAGAGAAGAAAAGAAAGAGTGAGAGAGAAGAGGAGGAGAAGGGAAGAGGAGAGGGGGGAGAGGAGACAGAAACCGAGAGAAATGAGAGAGAGAATGGGAGAGGAAAAGAAACAGAGAATGAGAGAGGAAGAGGGAGAGAGGAGAGGAAAGGAGAGGAGATGGGGAGGGAAGGAGACAGACGGGGAGAAATGAGAGAGAAAGAGAAAAAGAATGAGAGGAAAATGAACAGAAAGATAATGGGAGAAGAAAAAGAGTGAGAGAGAAGAGAGCGGGAGACAGAGAGAGAAATATGAGAGACAATGAGAGAGGAAAAGAAACCGAATGAGAGAAGAAAAGAAAGTGAGAGAGAAGAGAAGAGAAGAGGAGGAGAGCAGAAGAGAAGAGAGAGAGCGGTGGAGACAGAGAAATGAGAGCGAGAGAATGAGAGAGGAAAAGAAACCGAATGAGAGAAGAAAAGAAAGCATGAGAGAGAAGAGGAGGAGAGGGGGGAAGGAAGCAGAGAGAAATGAAAGAGAGACAATGGGAACGGAAAAGAAGCAGAGAGAATGAGAGAAGAAAAGGAAGAGGGAGAGAGAGAGAGGAAAGGAGAGGATATGGGGAGGGAGGGAGGGAGAGAGAGAGGGAGAGAAATGAGAGAGGGAGAGGAAAAGAATGAGAGAGGAAAAGGAACACAGAGATAGACAATGAGAAGAAAAGAAAGAGAGAAAAGAAGAGGAGGAGGAGAGAAGAGAGAGTGAGGGAGAGAATCAGAGAAATGAGAGAGGGAGAACTCCTATTCCTCCTCTTCTCCTGCTCCTCCCTCTCCTTCCCCTCCCCCCTCCTCCAACCTCCCCCCCTTCCCTCTCACTTTCCCCCCCTCCTCCTCGTTGTCCTTGTGTTGTCTCTGCAGCTTCTCTCTTAAGAGCCGGCCTCTGTTTATTTCATGCCTTCAAATCCTCCCTCCCGAGGACGCTGCCTTTGAGAACCCCAGTGATTCCTTCCAACTACTTCTCTGCCTGTTTGTTCTGGCTTTCCAAAGGCTTGTTGACATCCTCTCCCTGCGGCTTTCGCACTCTCCTCCTTTATCCTCGGTGAAAGATCCCCGAGACGATTCTCCTATCCGGCATCAAAGGGGCGGCGTCGGCGTATCTGAGCAGGGCTGATATTTCTCCCAGCCATCTCGAACTTGGTCTCAAGGTCTTCAAGTTCCATGTTAAGCAGGGCAGTCAAACTTGATTTCATTGAGGGCTGCGTCCAGGTTGTGTTTGACCTCAGGGGTGGGGGGAGGGGGGTTCCGGTGTGTGTGTGTCTGTGGCCAGAGTGGGCATAGCCGGCTCAGCATCACTCGTTGAGGCTCTGTTTTTGGCCCTGATTCAATTCAATTCAATTTATTAGATTTGTATGCCGCCCCTCTCCGAAGACTCGGGGCCGCCTGTAGCCTGCCTGAGCTCCATTTTAGCATTAGCATTTAGATTTATATACTGTTTCAAAGTGCTTTACAACCCGCTTTAAGTAGTTTACAAGAATAAGCATATTGCCCCCAATAATTATCTCAGGGACCGCCTTCTGCTGCACAAATCCCAGCGACCGATTAGGTCCCACAGAGTGGGCCTTCTCCGGGTTCCGTCAACTAAACAATGTCGTCTGGCGGGTCCCAGGGGAAGAGCCTTCTCTGTGGTGGCCCCGACTCTCTGGAAGCAACTCCCCCCAGAGATCAGAATTGCCCCCACCCTCCTCACCTTTCGTAAGCTCCTTAAAACCCACCTCTGCCATCAGGCAGGGGGGAACTGAGATATTGTTTCCCCCTGGGCCTCTACAGTTTATGCATGGTATGTCAGTATGTATGTCTGGTTTTTATAATAAGGGTTTTTTAGTTGTTTTATTATTGGATTGCTACATATTGTTTTTATCACTGTTGTTAGCCACCCCGAGTCCACGGAGAGGGGCGGCATACAAATCCAATAAATAAACAAACAAATAAACAAATAAATAAATAAATAAATAAACAAACAAACAAACAACAACAACAACAACAACAGATTTGGAAGGGACCTTGGAGGTCTTCTAGTACAACCCCCTGCCTAGGCAGGAAACCCTACACTACTTCAGACAGATGGTTATCCAACATCTTCCTAAAAACCTCCAGTGTTGGAGCATTCACAACTTCTGGAGGCAAGCTGTTCCACTGGTTAACTGCCAGGAAATTTCCCCTTAGTTCTAAGTTACTTCTCTCCTTGTTCAGCTTCCACCCATTGCTTCTTGTTCTACCCTCAGGTGCTTTGGAGAACAGGTTGACTCCTTCTTCTTTGTGGCAACCCCTGAGATATTGGAAAACTGCTATCCTGTCTCCCCTGGTCCTTCTTTCCATTAAATGAGACATATCCAGTTCCAGTCCCCTAATCATCTTTGTTGCTCTTCTCTGCACTTTTTCTAGAGTCTCAACATCCCTTTTGCATTGTGGCAACCAAAACTGAATGCAGTATCCCAAGTGTGGCCTTACCAAAGCATTGCAAAGTAGCATTAACACTTTGTGTAATCTTGATTCTATACCTCTGTTAATGCCGCCTAGAACTGTGTTGGCTTTATTGGCAGCTACCGCACACGGCTGGCTCATATTTTAATGGTTGTCCACCAGGAATCCAAGATCCCTCTCAAAGTTACTACTGTTAAGCAATGTACCACATATACTGTACCTGTGCAGTTTGGTTTTCTTGCCTAAATGTAAAACCTTACTTTTTTCACCATTGAATTTCATTTTGTTAGATAGCACCCATTGTTCAAGTTTGTAAAGACCCTTCTGTCTTTTGTGCATCTCTTCTGGAGTGTTGGCTATTCCTGCCAGTTTGGTGTCATCTGCAAATTTGATAAGTGCCCCATCTATCTCCTCGTCCAAGTTGTCGATGAAGATGTGGAAGAGTACTGGGCCTAAAACAGCCTTGGGGAACTCCACTGCATACATTCCCTCCATGTAGAAGTAGTTCCATTGAGCACTAAGTGTTGAGTGGGGTTAGTAAGCCAGTTTTGAATCCATCTGGAGGTGTTGCTATCCATTTGTAGTATCCGTAGTATCATCCCCTAACCCCCAACATTTTACCCTTAGACTGTCCACGGTTGACCTCTCCAGATTCCTAAGAGGTCACAAGGAGCGTAAGAGATCAGATTCTTAAGAGGTCAGTAAGGGGTGTGCATAAGTCTGCATTGGTTGCCGATCAGTTCCCATTCACAATTCAAAGTGTTGGTCATTACCTATAAAGTTTCAAGTTTCAAATTTTATTGGATTTCTATGCCGCCCCTCTCCGAAAACTCGGAGCAGCTAACAGCAATCATAGGCAGTATACAATCATAATCCAATACTAAAAGCGAATTAAAAACCCCTTAATATACAAAACCAAACATACATACAAACATACCATGCATACAATTGTAACGGCCTAGTGGGAGAAGAAATCTTAATTCCCCCATGCCTGGTGGCAGAGGTGGGTTTTAAGTAGCTTACGAAAGGCAAGGAGGGTGGGGGCAATTCTAATCTCTGGGGGGAGTTGATTCCAGAGGGCCGGGGCCGCCACAGAGAAGGCTCTTCCCCTGGGCCCCGCCAAGCCCTTCATGGCACCGGACCAGGATATCTGCGAGACCGCCTTCTGCCGCTTGAATCCCAGTGGCCTTCTCCAGGTCCCGTCGACTAAACAATGTTGTCTGGCGGGACCCAGGGGAAGAGCCTTCTCTGTGGCGGCTCCGACCCTCTGGAATCAGCTCCCTCCAGAGATTAAAACTGCCCCCACCTTCCTTGTCTTTCATAAACTCCTTAAAACCCACCTCTGTCGTCAAGCATGGGGGAACTGAGACATCTCCCCCTGCCTATGTAGGTTTTATGCATGATATGACTGTATGTATGTTTTTTATATTGGGGTTTCTTATTTTTTAGGCTTTTTAAATGTATTATTGTTATTTTAGATTCTAATTATTAGATTTGTCATTATGTATTGTTTTTATCACTGTTGGGAGCCGCCCCGAGTCTGCGGAGAGGGGCGGCATACAAATAATAATAATAATAATAATAATAATAATAATAATAATAATAATAATAATAATTGCACTAGAGTGCCTTTTGACCCCTGTCCTATTGTCTCTCCTATATCCCATATATCTTCTCTTCTATCCCTATATCTTTCTTCTATTCTCTCATTGATTATTTTGTCCTATACTCTCTCTTCTATTCTTTCTCAAATTCTATTTCCTCGAAGGTGTCCTCTATTTCCTTCAATGTGTATTATTGTGCATTGGACAAAATAAATAAATAAATAAATAAATAAAATAAAATCTGGGTCCTCATTTTACTGACCTTGGAAGGATGGAAAGCTGAGTCAACTTTTAGCCTACTGAGATTTGATCTGCCAAACTGCTGGCAGCTGGTGATCAGCAGAAGTAGCTTGCAGTACTGCATTCCAAGCAGGAGAGTCTATACCTGCGATGGCAAACCTATGGCACTCATTACTGACCTCTTAGGAATCAGTTGAGGTCAACAGTGGATAGTCTAAGGGTAAAGTTTTGGGGGTTAGGTGATGATACTACAGAGTTCCATGCATCAGTTCCATGCATCAACTACTCGGTTACTAAAGTTGTATTTCCTGCAGTCGAGTTTAGAGTGGTTTACTTTAAGTTTGTATCTGTTGTGTGCTCATGGGTTGCTGTGGTTGAAGCTGAAGTAGTCGTTGACAGGAAGGACGTTGTAGCAGAAGATTTTATGGGCTATGCTCAGATCGTGTTTACGTTCCTCCTTATTTCTAGGTTGAATCTCTCTCCTTGGTCAGTTTCCATCCATTGTTCCTTGTCTGGCCTTGGGATGCTTTGGAAAACAGCTCGACCCCCTCCTCTCTGTGGCGGCCCCTCAAGTATTGGAAGACTGCACTTATGTCTCCCCTGGTCCACCTCTTCACTAGACTAGCCATCATCATCATCATCATCATCATCATCATCATCATCATTATTTAGATTTGTATGCTGCCCCTCTCCGGAGACTCGGAGTGGCTCACAACAACAAAACAGTACAAATCCAATAGTTAAAGCAGTTTAAAACCCTTAATATAAAAAGCAATCATACATCTCATACAAGCCGTACATAAAATGAAACGGTCCAAGGGAATCAATTTCCCCATGCCTGATGACAAAGGTGGATTTTAAGGAGTTTGCGAAAGGCAAGGAGGGTGGGGGCAATCCTAATCTCCGGGGGGAGTTGATTCCAGAGGGTCGGGGCCGCCACAGAGAAGGCTCTTCCCCTCGGTCCCATTAGACAACATTGTTTCGTCGACGGGACCCGGAGAAGGTCAACTCTGTGGGACCTAGCCGGTTGCTGGGATTCGTGCGGCAGAAGGCGGTCTCGGAGATATTCATAGCCATGCCCAGTTCCTTCAAACTTCTTTATATATTTTAACCTCTAGTGCCCTGCTGAGATTCTGTAAATATCTAATCAGAATTATGATCGGGTGGAGCGAACCTCAAAGCATATATTGAATATTTGATATGTGAGGGGGAGGCAGAGGGCTCCTGTTAAAATCAACCGCCCCCTGAAGTACAGATGGTAAAAACACAGCAGAACGATATGTTCTTCTCACCTGTTAATCAACATGGAATAGATTATATATTCCTGTAGGCTGTTGTGAGGGGTATCTGTGGGCCAACGTTGAGCTTCAGGATTTAGTGACCATGGAAAAAAGATAAGTAGTATATAGGTGGTCTTCAATTTACAACTATTTGTTTAGTGTTTGATTTGTATGGTTTTTTTGTTTAATTTATATGCTGCCCAACTCCCAAAAGACTTTGAAAGAAAAGGAACGAAAAACACCTAAAAAGAACAATTGAAAAAGATAATTGAAAATTCAAAGTTGCATGGCACTGAAGAAAAGGGACTTCCAAGTGATCCTCATACTTGCAACCATAGCAACATCCCTACTGTCACATATCTCAGGGACTGCCCCAAAGAAGAGGGAATCAAGCTATTCTCCAAAGCACTTGAGGGTAGAACAAGAAGCAATGGGTGGAAACTAAACAAGGAGAGAAGCAACTTAGAACTAAAGAGAAATTTCCTGACAGTTAGTCTTCGGAGAGGGGCGGCATACAAATATAATAAATTATTATTATTATTATTATTATTATTATTATTATTATTATTATTACTATTAATTAACCAGTGGAACGGCTTGCCTCCAGAGGTTGTGAATGCTCCAACAGTGGAAGTTTTAAAGAAGTTGTTGGATAACCATCTGTTTCAAGTAGTGTAGGGTTTCCTGCCTAAGCAGGGGGTTGGACTAGAAGACCTCCAAGGTCTCTTCCAACTCATTGTTGTTGTTATCTCAGGGCTTGCCACAAAGAAGAGGGAGTCAACCTATTCTCCAAAGCACCTGAGGGTAGAACAAGAAGCAATGGGTGGAAACTAAACAAGGAGAGAAGCAACTTAGAACTAAGGACAAATTTCATGACAGTTAGAACTTAGAACAATTAATCCGTGGAACAGCTTGCCTCCAGAAATTGTGAACGCTCCAACATTGGAAGTTTATAAGAAGTTGTTGGATAACCATCTGTCTGAAGTACTGTAGGGTTTCCTGCCTAAGCAGGGGGTTGGACTAGAAGACCTTCAATGTCCCTTTCAACTCTGTTATCCTATTCTATTCTAATATAGTGGAGAGGAGACAGAGTTCATTATAACACATCTATTCCATCTTATCTTTTAAAAATAAAAATAATAATACTGCAAATCATTACCAGCTTAGTGAAGGCTTCTTTGCTGCAGCCTGTTTGTGTTTGTGTGTGTGTGTGTGCTCACTCCTTAAAGGCACAAGCAGTGTGCAAATGTACTCTAAATTGCCAGCCTCTCTAATCTCAGAACCGTCATATGGCAGTTTTAAAAACTTCTTACGGATAATGACTCTTGAATCCATGGGAAGAATCACTGACAGCCACTGAAGACGCTAACGGGAGAAACCCTCACAAAAGACTTATGACCATAATTGCCAAGCTCAGTTACAATTGTAAGAAAGGACGACCTGTACTAAGCCTTCAACAATAATGACCTGCAAAGGCAGCATCTGGTCAAAAAAGTCAAGATGGCTGAGCCTCCATCACAAACAACTTCTTGACTTTTTAGAAAAAAAACTGGTATCCTGCAGGCAACTCAAGATAATTACTGCATATAATGACATAAGAAGTTTTACCCCCTTCATTCATCTCTTCGAAGTGACTGATTTGGAACTGTGTGTGCTAGTGACTGCACGGATTTTGTGTGCCTTGCGTTGCAAAAGGTCTTTCTTTTTTGTCTTTGGGAAAGTAGCTCATTAAATTGTCTCTCCAGTTTTTAGAAAAAGTAAAAAGTAAATTGGAAGTAGAATTTAACTTTAGTGGAAGCCCTTCCCAGACCAGGCGGAATAGTGCTATAGTTCAAATCTGGTGGGTACAGAGTTGATAGAATGCACCAATTACTAGTTTTTACTTACTTTTAATGATTTGATCGATGTTAACCAAGGACGCTAAAACTTCAGAGCCCAGCAGAGATACACACATGGATTGAAACTCAGATTTTAAATCTGTACACAAGTTGTCACGCCAGAAGTCAGAATCTGAGATTAACCTGGTAAATCTTCTAATTAACATCGCCAAAAAGGCTTCAAGAGTTGTTAACTGTTACACCAACACTCTGCAGTCTGCATTGGTTGCCGATCAGTTTCTGGTCACAATTCAAAATGTTGGTTATGACCTATAAAGCCCTTCATGGCATCGGACCAGAATATCTCCGGGACTGCCTTCTGCCGCACGAATCCCAGCGACTGGTTAGGTCCCACAGAGTTGGCCTTCTCTGGGTCCCGTCAACTAAACAATGTCGTTTGGCGGGACCCAGAGGAAGAGCCTTCTCTGTGGCGGCCCCGACCCTCTGGAACCAGCTCCCCCCAGAGATTAGAATTGCCTCCACCCTCCTTGCCTTTCGCAAACTCCTTAAAACCCATCTCTGCCGTCAGGCATGGGGGAATTGAGACATCTCCACCGGGCCTATACAGTTTATGCATGGTATGGTTGTGTGTATGTTTGTTTTTAATAATGGGGTTTTTAGTGTTTTTTAAATTATTAGATTTGTTGTACATTGTTTTATTGTTGCTGTGAGCCGCCCCGAGTCTACGGCATACAAATCTAATGAATAAATAAAATAAATAAATAAATTTAATCCTGCGTAGCTTCTGCTCCGGTAATCTCACATTACTACCAGAGCATACAAAACTTTTGCCAGACCAATCCTTGAATACGGCCCATCCGTCTGGAACCCACACCGCATTTCAGACATAAACACTCTAGAAAATGTCCAGAGATACTTTACTAGAAGAGCCCTCCACTCCTCCACTTGCAACAGAATACCCTATGCAACTAGACTTACAATCCTAGGTTTAGAAAGCTTAGAACTACGTCGCCTTAAACACGACCTAAGCATAGCCCATAAAATCATCTGCTACAATGTCCTTCCTGTCAATGACTACTTCAGCTTCAACTACAACAATACACGAGCACACAACATACAAACTTAAAGTAAATCGCTCCAAACTTGACTGCAGGAAATACGACTTTAGTAACCAAGTAGTTGATGCATGGAACTCACTACCGACTCTGTAGTATTTTTATTATTATTATTATTATTATTATTATTATTATTATTATTATTATTTATTACATTTGTATGTCACCCCTCTCTGAGGACTCGGAGTGGCTCACAACAAGAAAACAATACAATGGATACAAACCCAATATTTAGAAACAGTCTTAAAAACCCTTATTAGAAACAATCATACAAACCAAACAAGCCATGCATAAACCTCAATAGCTAAGGGGTGTGCTAATTTCCCCATGCCCGGTGATATAAGTGGGTTTTCAAAAGTTTACGAAAGGCAAGGAGAGTGAGGGCAATCCTGATCTCCAGGGGGAGTTGATTCCAGAGGGCCGGGGCTGCCACAGAGAAGGCTCTTCCCCTGGGTCCCGCCAGATGGTATTGTTTAGTCAACGGGACCCGGAGAAGGCCAACTCTGTGGGACCTTATCGGTCGCTGGGATTCGTGCCGCAGAAGGTGGTCCCGGAGGTATTCTGGTCCGATGCCATGTAGGGCATCATCACATAACCCCCAAAACCTTACCCTTTGACTATTTACTGTTGGCCTCTCCTGATTCCTAAGAGGTCAGTAAGGGGCGTGCATAAGTGCACCAGAGTGCCTTCCGCCACCCTGTCCTAATGTTTCTCTCTTACTAGTATCATGTATATAAATATTGTTATATCTTTGTATACCACTAATACATACTTGACAAAACAAGCAAACAAACAAAAAATATCATGGTAAATCTTCCACTGAATTCCATCATCTCCAATTTCATTATGAGAAATTGCCACTCCAAATTATCAAATGCTTTCTGAGCGTCGATAAATATTAATGCTAATTGTTTTTCTGTGTCTGAGTCATAAAAATTCTAGGGTATTTATTTATTTTATTTATTTATTTATTGGATTTGTATGCCGCCCTTCTCCATAGACTCGGGGCAGCTAACAACAATGATAAAAAACAACATGTAACAATCCAATTAATAAAACAACTAAAAACCCTTATTATAAAACCAAACATACACACAAACATACCATGCATAACTTGTAATGGCCTAGGGGTAAGGAAGATCTTAACTCCTCCATGCCTGGCGGCATAAGTGAGTCTTGAGTAGTTTACGAAAGATAGGGAGGGTGGGGGCAGTTCTAATCTCTGGGGGGAGTTGGTTCCAGAGGGCCGGGGCCGCCACAGAGAAGGCTCTTCCCCTGGGGCCCGCCAAACAACATTGTTTAGTATGATTCTGGTATTATTTCTTACCTATCTATTTGGGAGGAAGCCATTCTGGTCTGAGTGTATTATTTAGTTAAGTATTTTAAAAAAAATCTTTCAGCAATGATTGACACAAATATCTTGTAGTTGGTATTTAATAAAGAAATCAGTCTATAATTCTTGATTAATTGTTTCTCTGTATCTTCTTTTGATGATCAGGGTTATACATGCCTCTTTCCAGGATTCTGGTATTCTTGCCTTCTCAATTGCCTCATTGTACATGTCTAACAATGTCATTTCTAGTGACCCCTGGAATTTTTTGTAGATTCTCTGATGCTATCCTGTCCAGTCCGGGAGTTTTATTATTTTTTTGTCTGTTATGGCATTTCTATTATTGCTATTTTATTATTTAACATGGTCTTATTCTCCTTTGACACAATTGGCAAGTTCCTTTCTTCCAAATATTCTTTGATCTCTCCGTCTTTGATCTCTCCCCGCTTATATAATTCTGTAAAAAAGTTCTGAAAAGTGGCTTTTTTCTCTTCTGGCCTGTTAAGTAGTTTCCCTTTCTCATCATGTAACCGATCAATTGTTCTCTCTGCCCTCTCTTTTTTTGGGTTTGTACGCCAGCCATCTTTCTGGTTTATTCACAAATTCGAAATAATTTTGTTTTGATACTTTAAGTTTTGTGCCAATTCCTCTTGGGTTATCAAGTTAATTTTCTGATTAATTATGACTAATTCCTCCTTAGTTTTACTGTTGTTTGTGTTTTTCTGTAAACTGTTCTCTTATTTGTTAAAGATTTATATATATTATGTCTTGAAAAGCTGCAGGAAAAACAATGGCTGCCAACCTGCCTTCCATTGAGGACCTGTATACTGCACGAGTCAAAAAGAGGGCGGGGAAAATATTTACTGACCCCTCACATCCTGGACACAAACTGCTTCAACTCCTACCCTCAAAACGTCGCTACAGAGCCCTGCACACCAAGACAACTAGACACAAGAACAGTTTTTTCCCGAACGCCATCATTCTACTAAACAAATAATTCCCTCAACACTGTCAGACTTTCTACTAAATCTGCACTTCTATTCTACTAGTTTTTCTCATCATTCCTATCACCCATTTCCTCCCATGTTGACTGTATGACTGTAACTTGTTGCTTATATCCTAAGATTTTTATTAATATTGCTTCTTCATTGCTTATTTGACCCCTGTGACAACCATTAAGTGTCGTACCACATGATTCTTGACAAATGTATATTTTATTTTATGTACGCTGAGAGCATATGCACCAAGACAAATTCCTTTTGTGTCCAATCACACTTGGCCAATAAAATTCTATTCTATTTTATTCTATTGTTTTTTCCTCCCTTTATTAGGTTTTGCCAAATATGCAATCATTAACCCTCTAATATAAGCCTTTGTGGCATCCCATAAATTTTGTGCCAATGTTTGCTCCTTGGTGTTAACCTTAAAAAAGCATTTTAGTTCTTTCTCCATCATTTGAATATACAGTAGTTCTTTTCCTTTACTATTCTTTGGTCTAGTGACCATCTCGCTTTTTTTTTTTCTTATTTTGCCCTTTACATTTTATTATCAACGGATTATGGTCTGTTCATGTGTTTGGTGCTATTTTTAATTCTTCTAATTGATTGATTAATTCCAAATTCATCCAGGCCATATCAATCCATGTTTTATGTGGGTGGAAGAAAAATGTATACTGCTCAAAAAAATAAAGGGAACACTTAAACAACGCAGTATAATTTCAAGTAAATCAAACTTCTGTGAAATCAAAGAGTCCACTTAGGAAGCAACACTGATTGACAATCAATTTCACCTGCTGTTGTGCACATTCAACTTCATACAGAACTTTGTATTCAGTGAGAATATTTCATTCATTCAGATCTAGGATGTGTTCTTTGAGGGTTCCCTTTATTTTATTTTTTTTGAGCAGTGTATATTGCCTACTATCCTGGTTTAAGTGCACAAGTGCACTATAGTGCCTTCCGTCCCCTGTCCTATTGCTCTCCTATATCTCCTATACCTTTCTTCTATTCCTATATCTCTCCTTCTGTTCTTTCATTGATATGTTCTATTACTATACCTTCTTTTCTATTCTTTCATAGATATATTTTTTACTATGAGTATCTCCTCTATAACCTTCATCATGTATTTTACTATGTGTATATTGATATATACCCACTAAAACCCTCATTGTGTATTGGACTAAATAAGTAAGTAAGTAAGCAAGCAAGCAAGCAAGCAAGCAAGCAAGCAAACAAACAAACAAACAAACAAACAAATAAATAAATAAATAAATGTTTCTGGGATGGCCTGGGAGAGGGGGCTTCCCACAACAGTAAAACAATATTATTTGTTTCAGTCAAATGCAAAAATCCATCGTCTACATTATTTTCCCCCATTCTGACATCTGCTGGGTAGACCGCATTTCCCTTGATCTCCGACAAGCCCCTTTGCTTCTGTGGAAAGGGTATCGGAGACCACAGCTCCAAATTGTCATGAGGTTTGAGCATTCTAAGGGTCAAAAGAGGCCACATCACTGAATCGAGGGAGAAAAAAACCCGAGGAAAAGCGTACAAAAATTGGCATTTTGCAGCCGAATCTTAGCCAACTAATTTGGACCTGCTCTGACGGGGTTGTAGAAATGGTCTTCAAAGACCGCAGGCTGGCCCTGGATTGTCAACTTTTAATTTAATTTATTCCATTTATTCTGGAGATGGAATTTCTTGCTGTATTCTAGCCTCCCCTCGTATAAACTTGGCTACTTAGCCGCCGTTTAGACAAAGCCGAGAATCGTTTAAAATCCTTTCCGGTAGCTGCAATGCCATTTACTTAAGGGTGCTTGAAATAAACAAGGCAGCTGAACCTGACTTTTGCTGGCAAATTCGGGAAAACAGACTGCTGCTTAAGTGAGCCAGCCCCGCAGGTTGCAAAATTAAAACACCCTCTTAAAAGCCACTGCCTCGTTTGCTGTACCACTTTATTGATTAATTGATTCGGTTTATATGATTTATAAATCCTTAGTTGAGGCTACACCTCGAATGTTGCATTTAATTTTGGACACCACATTGCCAAAAAAACCCAAAACAAACAAAAAAAATAAACTTTGAGACTTTGGAAAAAGTGCAGAGAAGAGCAATTAAGATGATTCAGTACAAGGGTAAATTAGATTACAGTGTTCCCTCAATTTTCGCGGGGGATGCATTCCGAGACCGCCGCGAAAGTCGAATTTCCGCAAAGTAGAGATGCGGAAGTAAATACACTATTTTTGGCCATGAACAGTATCACAAGCCTTCCCTTAGCACTTTAAACCCCTAAATTGCAATTTCCCATTCCCTTAGAAACCATTTAGATTATTACTCACCCTGCTTATTTATTAAAGTTTATTAAAAAAATATTTATTAAAGGCAAACAAAAGTTTGGCAATGACACATGACGTCATCGGACAGGAAAAACCGTGGTATAGGGAAAAAACCCATGAAGTATTTTTTAATTAATATTTTTGAAAAACCGTGGTATAGACTTTTCGCAAAGTTTGAACCCGCAAAAATCGAGGGAACACTGTACTACTAGAGTTGGAAGGGACCTTGTAGGTCATCTAGTCCAACCCCCTTCTCAAGCAGGAGTCCCTACACCATTTTGGACAAATGGTAGTCCAATCACCCCTTGAAAGTCTCAAGGTTGCAGCTCCCACAAGCTCCGCAGGTAACTTCTGTTCCACTAATTGATCTCTCTCACCATCAGAAAGTTTCTCCTTATTTCCAAGCTGAATCTCTCCTTGGTCAGCTTCCATTCATTATTTCTTGTCTGCCCTTTGGGTGCTTTGGAAAACAGCCTGACCCCCTTCTTTCTGTGGCAGCCCCCCAAGTATTGGAAGACTGTTATCATGTCTCCCCATCCTTCTCTACACCTGAATTTGATTAAAGGCCTGGAGACTAAAACATACTTCAGCTTCAACCACAACAACACAAGAGCACACAACAGATTTAAACTTAATATTAACCGTTCCAAACTTGACTGTAAAAAATATGACTTCAGTAACCGAGTTGTCGAAGCATGGAACTCATTACCAGACTCCATAGTGTCATCCCCAAACCCCCAACACTTTACCCTTAGATTATCCATGGTTGACCTATCCAGATTCCTATGAGGTGAGTAAGGGGCGAGTAAAAGTGCACTAGAGTGCCTTCCGTCCCCTGTCCTATTGCTCTCCTATATCTCCTATACCTTTCTTCTATTCCTATATCTCTTCTTCTATTCTTTCATTGATATGTTCTATTACTATATCTTCTTTTCTATTCTTTCATAGATATATTTTACTATGAGTATCTCCTCTATAACCTTCATCATGTATTTTACTATGTATGTGTGTGTGTGTGTGTGTGTGTGTGTGTGTGTATATACACCCACTAAAACCCTCATTGTGTATTGGACAAAATAAATAAATAAAATAAAAAATAAATACAGGGGGATGGACAAAAAATGTAAACACTTGACTTTTTGGCATCACAATGTTTGAACATTTTAAATCAATCAAAACTTGACATATTTTAATGGTTTTTTAAAATTCTGTTATTTGATATGTTTTTTTAAAGTACCTTTTTTAAAAACAGAAATTTAAGGAAATTGGTTATAACCTTCTAGAAATGGCAGACGACCTCTCAGGCTTTCAAAGAGGCCAAATTGTTGGTGCTCGAAGGGCAGGCGCTAGTGTAACAGAAAGTGCCTGAATGTTTGGCGTTTGAAGAGGTAGTGTCTCAAAAGTAATGACTGTTTTTGAAAGAGAAGGGAAAACGTCCTCAGTCAAGCACAGGTCTGGTCGAAAGTCGAAGTTGTCTGAGAGAGACCGTCGGACTCTAAAGCGAATGGTTAGAGCGGATCGCAAGAGCACAGCTCCTAAAATCACCGCAGAGCTCAATAGACAGGTACAGAACCCAGTTTCCACAAAAATTGTTCGAAGGGAGCCTCACAAATCTGGATTCCACGGAAGAGCTGCAAGGTGTTTCCATTTCTTTGTCCACTCCCGTATGAAGAATGGTTGCAAGATGTGGGTTTGGCTAGATGTTGCCTCGTTGCAAAGAATTCAAAGATAGACTATTTATTTTTTATTTATTTATTTGTCAAACAATTATAGGGTGATAATTTGTACAAATTAAACATTAGATAAGTAATGATAAAAAGTAACAAAAGAAGACAATAGGACAGGGACAGTAGGCACAGTGGTGCACTTATTATTATTATTATTATTATTATTATTATTATTATTATTATTATTATTCTTTATTTATTAAATTTGTATGCCGCCCCTCTCCATCCATTTTTGGAAGCTCAAAAACTCTTTAGCTGAAGACATCTCACCTCAGCACCATCTCAGGGTTTGGTCTAAACCAATATTTTTTTCTCTAAGCTTTGCAGGGTTTGTGGAAAAATGGAAGGCTTCAATTAACTCATACTTTCTGCTATGGCGCAGTGGGAATCTTTTGTCAGTTTCTCAAGAACAGATGCTCAACCGGGGACAAGAAAAGAAAGCAAAGGTGATTTAAAAGAGAGAGCGAGAGATGGGGAAGGGAGGGAGAGAGAGAATGAGAAAGGGAGAGAATGAAAGAGTCGGAGGGAGAGAGAAAGAATGAAAGAGATGGAGGGAGAAAGAGAATGAAAGAGAGACAGAGGGAGAGAAAGAAAATAAGAATGAGAGAGAGAATGAGAGAGGGAGAGAATAAAAGCGAGACGGAGACAGAAAGAGAATGAAAGAGAATGAAAGAGATGAAGGGAGAGAAAGAGAGAGAGAGAGAAAGAAAGGGAGACAGAGGGAGAGAAAGAAAATAAGAATGAGAGAGAGAATGAAAGGGAGAGAGAAAGAGAATGAGAGAGGGAGAGAAGAGGGAGAGAATAAAAGAGAGACGGAGACAGAAAGAGAATGAAAGAGAATGAAAGAGATGAAGGGAGAGAAAGAGAGAGAGAATGAGAGGGAGACAGAGGGAGAGAAAGAAAATAAGAAAGAGAGAAAGAAAGAGAGAATGAGAGAGGGAGAGAATAAAAGAGAGACGGAGACAGAAAGAGAATGAAAGAGAATGAAAGAGATGAAGGGAGAGAAAGAGAGAGAGAATGAGAGGGAGACAGAGGGAGAGAAAGAAAATAAGAAAGAGAGAGAGAAAGAGAGAATGAGAGAGGGAGAGAATAAAAGCGAGACGGAGACAGAAAGAGAATGAAAGAGAATGAAAGAGATGAAGGGAGAGAAAGAGAGAGAGAGAGAAAGAAAGGGAGACAGAGGGAGAGAAAGAAAATAAGAATGAGAGAGAGAATGAAAGGGAGAGAGAAAGAGAATGAGAGAGGGAGAGAAGAGGGAGAGAATAAAAGAGAGACGGAGACAGAAAGAGAATGAAAGAGAATGAAAGAGATGAAGGGAGAGAAAGAGAGAGAGAGAGAAAGAAAGGGAGACAGAGGGAGAGAAAGAAAATAAGAATGAGAGAGAGAATGAAAGGGAGAGAGAAAGAGAATGAGAGAGGGAGAGAAGAGGGAGAGAATAAAAGAGAGACGGAGACAGAAAGAGAATGAAAGAGAATGAAAGAGATGAAGGGAGAGAAAGAGAGAGAGAATGAGAGGGAGACAGAGGGAGAGAAAGAAAATAAGAAAGAGAGAGAGAAAGAGAGAATGAGAGAGGGAGAGAATAAAAGAGAGATGGAGACAGAAAGAGAATGAAAGAGAATGAAAGAGATGAAGGGAGAGAAAGAGAGAGAGAATGAGAGGGAGACAGAGGGAGAGAAAGAAAATAAGAAAGAGAGAGAGAAAGAGAGAAAGAGAATGAGAGAGGGAGAGAATAAAAGAGAGGCAGAGACAGAAAGAGAATGAAAGAGATGAAGGGAGAGAAAGAGAGAGAATGAGAGGGAGACAGAGGGAGAGAAAGAAAATAAGAATGAGAGAATGAGAGGGAGAGAGAAAGAGAGAGAATGAGAGACGGAGAGAGAATGAGAATGAAAGGGAGGGGGAGAGAGAATGAGAGAATGAAAGACAGTGAGGGAGAGAGAAAGAGAATGAAAGAGAGTCAGAGGAAAAGAGAAAGAGACTGAGACAGGGAGAAAGAATGAAAAAGAGAGAGAAAGAGGGAGAGCGAAAGAGAAAAAGAGAGAGGGAGAGAGGGGGGGAGAGAGAATGAAAGAAATAGAGGCAGAGACGATGAGAATGGGAGAGAGAGAAGGAATGAGAGAGCGAGAATGACAGGGAGAGAGAATGAGAATGAAAGGGGGGAGGGAGAGAATGAAAGGCAGTGAGGGAGAGAAAGAGGAGAGAATGAAAGAGTCGGGGGGAAAGAAAGAGAAAAAAGAATGAGAAAAATAATAAAGACAAGATACAAAAAACTAAGAAAGGAGAGAGAGAGAGAGAGAGAGAGAGAGAGAGAGAGAGAGAGAGAGAGAGAGAGAGAAAATATAAACGTAAAGGTGGAAAGCATCTATTTGGAGACAACAAACAAGGGACATAAACCAGATTTTATTTTTCTGTTTCCCAAACTAGATTTTGTTCTCATTTTGCTGCATTACAAGAAAGCTGAAAAATCTGGAGGCTTGTAATTCCAAGAAAATTGCAATTTGTATGGTTTTTTAATTGACAGATTATGTGACTTTGAAAAAAAACACATACTCATTACGGTTCCCTAGAATGGAACAAATCCACAAAATAAGTTACACCTGCTCAGCTCCTGGTCTCCTCCAACGCCTGGTGCAATTACTTGCCTGCCTACTCAGAAGTAACACCCACTGGGTTTTGCCACCTTTATTTCAGTGCGCTGATTGTTGCCTGCAATGCTTCTGGCTGTGTTTTAAGATCAAATGTTTGGCCATCTGAGATTGTCATTTAGCATAATAATAATAATAAAAAATGGGTTGGGTTTTTTTGGCAAAGGCAATGCGCTTATCTTTTTTCAGGGGGAAAAGTTTAGGATAAGAAAGGTGCAGCCTTTGGTATTTGTAAAAAGGAACAAAAAAAACCTCCCATTCTGCACCAACAACTGCACCCTCTTTAAATCGAACACGTTGTAGGAAGTTAGCACCCACCACTCTCCTAGAAGAATTAAACATAGAAACGTAGAAGATTGACAGCAGAAAAAGACCTCCTGCTCCACCCAGTCTGCCCTTATACTACTTCCTGTATTTTATCTTAGGATGGATATACAGTATGTTTATCCCAGGCATGTTTAAATTCAGTGACTGTGGATTTACCAACCACGTCTGTTGGAAGTTTGTTCCAAGCATCTACTACTCTTTCAGTAAAATAATATTTTCTCAAGTTACTTTTGAACTTTCCCCCAACTAACCTGCACTTCCCTCCTGAACCTTATTTAACCCTTTAACATATTTAAATGTTTCGATCATGTTCCCCCTTTCCCTTCTGTCCTCCAGACTATTTATTTTATTTATTTATTAGATTTGTAGGCCGCCCCTCTCTGTAGACCCAAGTTCAAATCTCAGTAAGGGTGTGGTTACCTGATGAGGGCAAATAAGCCTGAAATAGATCTATAGTAGTCTCCCTTCCTTTTCATTATCAGCAATAATATGTTACACATATGGTATGTACAGAGCTGAAGGGATTGGATACTGCAGCCTAGAGGTTAATTCTCTGCCTTACAAGGCAAAGGGTGCAAGTTCAAGTCCCAGTGTGGATATGGCTAGCTGATGAGGCCAAAATAAGGCCGAAATAGATCTATCCTAGTCTCCCTTAATTTTCAAATTCAGCAAAAACATGTGACATGTATGTATGTATGTATGTATCAGTGTTTCCCAACCTTGGTAATTTTAAGACTTCAATCTCCCAGAATCCCCCAGCCTAGCCTGCTTTAAAATGTGTGGACTTCAACTCCCAGAATTCCCCAGGCCAGCAATTGCTTTGAAAGAGAATTTTACCATTTCAGATGCAGTCAGAGATATTTTTAATTCTTACTTTGTGTGTGTGCCTTTTAAGACGTACAACTCTGATAGTTCCGAGGTGAATTCTTTCTTTTTCTTTCAACTGTTGGTCTTTTTCCCCCTTCCACCCTGGGCTTTTAAAAATAAAAGCCGCAGGGACAGTGTCATTTCGACTCCAATACATTTTTGGCTGGAGGACTTCCCACCGTATTGGACGGCCTCCGTAGGACAATTGAAAGCCCCTATGCTGGGAGGTTGATGGAAGGATGAACTGCTCCAGTTGGAAACAGCAAGGCGGAGAGAGGTCGCCGGAAAAGATAAAACACTGCTCAATTTCTAGAGGAACCAAACTTTTATTGAGCCTTTATCTTCAACACTTCTGCTTAAAACGAGAGGCATAATAGGGTGTATTGTTGTTGATTTATATATACAGTGATCCCTCATTTTTCGCGGGGGATACGTTTGTTTATTTATTTATTTATTAGATTTGTATGCCGCCCCTCTCCGAAGACTCGGGGCGGCTAACAACAATATAAAAAGGCAATGTAAACAAATCTAATATTAAAGATAATCTTAAAAAACCCAATTTAAGGAACCACTCATACATACAAGCATACCATGTATAAATTCTATAAGCCTAGGGGGCAGGGAAAATTTCAATTCCCCCATGCCTGACGACAGAGGTGGGTTTTAAGGAGCTTGCGAAAGGCAAGGAGGGTGGGGGCAACTCTGATATCTGGGAGGAGCTGGTTCCAAAGGGTCGGGGCCACCACCGAGAAGGCTCTTCTCTTGGGTCCCGCCAAACGACATTGCTTAGTCGATGGGACCTGGAGAAGGCCAACTCTGTGGGACCTAACAGGTCGCTGGGATTCGTGTGGCAGAAGGCGGTCCCTGAGATAATCTGGTCCGATGCCATGACCACCCGTGAAAAATGAATTTCTGTGAAGTAGAGAAAATATTTTTTTTATGTATTTAAAGAGTATTTGGACATGGTTGGGGTGTGTCTCTTTGCATGGACACACACACACATACACACACACACACACACCGGGCACAACCTCCCTCTGAGAAGTCCAGAAAGTTCTTTTTCCCCTCCATGTGCCCAGTAGTCATAACATGGCACCCACAGTAGCAAATTCCACTTTAGCCTCATGATAACAAGCCTTTGGAAGTGATGTGCCGGTGCCTGGAGGCTGTTGGGGTCTGGATGGGTGTCAACAGGCTCAAACTCAACCCTGATAAAACAGAGTGGCTGTGGGTTTTATATCCCAGGGACAATTCCATCTGTCCGTCCATTACCTTGAGGGGGGGGGAATCACTCAGAGAGGGTCCGCAACTTGGGTGTCCTCATCAATCCACAGCTCACATTAGAGAAACATCTTTCAGCTGTGGCAAGGGGGCGTTTGCCCAGGTTCGCCTGGTGCACCAGTTGCGGCCCTATTTGGACCAGGAGTCACTGCTCACAGTCACTCATGCCCTCATCACCTCGAGGCTCGACTACTGTAATGCTCTCTACATGGGGCTACCTTTGAAAAGTGTTCGGAAACTTCAGATTGTGCAGAATGCAGCTGCGAGAGCAATCATGGGCTTTCCCAGATATGCCCATGTCACATCAACACTCCATAATCGATCAGTTTCCGGTCACAATTCAAAGTGGTAGTTATGACCTATAAAGCCCTTCATGGCATCGGACCAGAATACCTTCGAGACCGCCTTCTGCCTCATGAATCCCAGTGACCAATTAGGTCCCACAGAGTTGGCCTTCTCTGGGTCCCGTCAACAAAACAATATCGTCTGGTGGGACCCAGGGGAAGAGCCTTCTCTGTGGTGGCCCCGACCCTCTGGAATCAACTCCCCCCGGAGATTAGGACTGCCCCCACCCTCCTTGCCTTTTGCAAACTCTTAAAAACCCACCTTTGTCGCCAGGCATGGGGAAATTGATTCCCCTCGGCTGCTCCATTTTAGGTATGGTTTGTTTTTTCATTACGGGTTTTAAAACTGTTTTTGCTTTTAACATTGGATTTGTATTTTTTATTACTGTTGTGAGCCGCTCCGAGTCTTCAGAGAGGGGCGGCATACAAATCGAATAAATTATTATTATTAATTATTATTATTTTGGGGGGTGTCTATGAACTGTGATGCAAATTTCCAGCCGATCAGCCTTGGCCAAGAAAAAAAAGGAGGAAAAAAGTGCAAATTGTCATGTAGTGAACGGCTGGGTAATGTTGTGAGAGAGATCTCAGCTAGGAAATACAGTATGTATTTATTTTTAATTGCTTTGCTTTTGCATAAAAGTACAGGCGGACAAGGGACGTCTGCTTGAGTTCCTGAATTTATATTAAACCCCTTAGAAACTTTAAGACCTGTGTGCGTTCCGTCCCCTGTCCAATTGTCTCTCCTTATCTCATTTATATTTTCTTGCTTTCAAATATGTTCACCTATACTTTTATATCTTTTCTTCTATTCTTTTCTTTACTTATATTATTACATATCTATTGTCTTCAATGTGTATTATGTATTGGACAAAATAAATGAATGAATAAATGAATAAATAAAAAAAAATAGAATTCCCCATCTGGCATAATTATCATGTCCTTCTTTTCTTTAGACTAACCAAACCCCAAACCAGCAACACAAGGGTGGGTTCTACCTACCCTCCCTTCCAATTTGCATGGCGACGGAAGTGTACATTTTGCACTTCCTGGAAATGACCCGTTGGCAATCCATGGTGACACAATCTGAAGTTAGTTGGGGGAAAGATCAAAAGCAACATGAGAAAATATTATTTTACTGAAAGAGTAGTAGATCCTTGGAACAAACTTCCTGCAGACGTGGTAGATAAATCCACAGTAACTGAATGTAAACATGCCTGGGATAAACATATATCCATCCTAAGATCCAATACAGGAAATAGTATAAGGGCAGACTAGATGGACCATGAGGTCTTTTTCTGCCGTCAATCTTCTATGTCTCTATGTTTCTATGGTGACTGGATGACCGGTTTGGGAGTGTGAACCACCGGTCATCGCTGCTGGTTTAAAGAGCAGCAGGAATTTTCCACTACCAGTTCCAAAGAACTGGTCCGAATCAGCAGAAACCCACCCCTTCTTCATATGGTTCTTCATATGGTTTAGACTCCAGGCCTTAGATCATCTTAGTTGCTCTGTGAAAATCCTCAGCCAGCATTTGTGGACTTTATTGCTAGAATTCCCAAGTCAAATACATAGACTTCAACTCCCAGAATTCTTCACTCAGTGGGGAAATCTGAGAATTGAACTGAGGAATTCTGGGAGTTGAAGTCCGCTTGCATGCTTGGGGCCACCATCTTGACTTCTTTGACAGTTATCCTTGATTATCTCCAAATCCTAACATTACCTGGATGATCCATTAAGCTTTCCCCCCCCCCCCACTATCTATCCAGTAATCCAAGACTGACTGACTGATTGATTGATTGATTGATTGATTGATTGGATTTATATGCCGCCTCTCTCCGAGGACTTGGATCTTAAGCATAAAGCTTATCAGGAAAGCATAAAGACCTCATGATCCAGCTAGTCTGCCCTTATACTATTTTCTGTATTTTATCTTAGGATGGATATATGTTTATCCCAGGCATGTTTAAATTCAGTTACTGTGGATTTACCAACCACGTCTGCTGGAAGTTTGTTCCAAGGATCTACTACTCTTTCAGTAAAATAATATTTTCTCATGTTGCTTTTGATCTTTCCCCCAACTACCTTCAGATTGTGTCCCCTTGTTCTTGTGTTCACTTTCCTATTAAAAACACTTCCCTCCTGGACCTTATTTAACCCTTTAACATATTTAAATGTTTCCATCATGTCCCCTCTTTCCCTTCTGTCCTCCAGACTATACAGATTGAGTTCATGAAGTCTTTCCTGATACATTTGATGCTTAAGACCTTCCACCATTCTTGTAGCCCGTCTTTGGACCCGTTCAATTTTGTCAATATCTTTTTGTAGGTGAGGTCTCCAGAACTGAACACAATACTGCAAATGGGGTCTCACCAGCGCTCTATACAGCGGGATCATAATCTCCCTCTTCCTGCTTGTTATACCTCTAGCTATGCAGCCAAGCATTCTACTTGCTTTCCCTACTGCCTGACTGCACTGTTCACCCATTTTGAGACTGTCAGAAATCACGACCCCTAAATCCTTTTCTTCTGAATGTGTCCTGCGGGCCTTGAGTTTGGTCTAAATGATCCTTGGAAGCCCTTTCCAACAATACCGAGGAAACCTAAACAGATTCATTCTGCAACATCCGTGCTCTATTCACTCCAGGGGTTTGGGGATATGTGCACAAACATCCCCGTGTGCTAAGCTCAACTTGCCAGATTTGTGTTGTTTGTTTTGTTTGTGGGTTTCTTTCCACACACACCCTTCATTCTCTCGGGAGCCACAGGCACCAAACTGTTCATTTTCTATTTTCCTTTCCTTAAATTGATTGGTATCAGTTTTCAGTGTGCTTGAATCTTCTTAGGAGAGTAGCAACACATACACACACACACACACACAGGGAGGGAGAGGGAGGGATAGAGAGAGATAGAGAATTAAAGAGAGAATGAGAGAGAGAGAATGAGAGAGGAAAAGCAAGAATGAAAGAGAGAGAGAGAATGAGACGATGGAGAGAGAATGAGAGGGGAAAAGAAAGAATGAAAGAGAGAGAGGGAATGAGATGATGGAGAGAGAATGAGAGAGGAAAAGCAAGAATGAAAGAGAGAGAGAATGAGATAATGGAGAGAGAATGAGAGGGGAAAAGAAAGAATGAAAGAGAGAGAGGGAATGAGATGATGGAGAGAGAATGAGAGAGGAAAAGAAAGAATGAAAGAGAGAGAGGGAATGAGATGATGGAGAGAGAATGAGAGGAAAAGCAAGAATGAAAGAGAGAGAGGGAATGAGATGATGGAGAGAGAATGAGAGGGGAAAAGAAAGAATGAAAGAGAGAGAGGGAATGAGATGATGGAGAGAGAATGAGAGAGGAAAAGAAAGAATGAAAGAGAGAGAGAATGAGATGATGGAGAGAGAATGAGAGGGGAAAAGAAAGAATGAAAGAGAGAGAGGGAATGAGATGATGGAGAGAGAATGAGAGAGGAAAAGAAAGAATGAAAGACAGAGAGAATGAGATGATGGAGAGAGAATGAGAGAGGAAAAGAAAGAATGAAAGAGAGAGAGAATGAGATGATGGAGAGATAATGAGGGGGGAAAGAAAGAATGAATGAGAGAATGAGATGAGAGAGAGAGAATGAGAGAGGAAAAGAAAGAGGGAATAAAGAGAGAGAGAAAGAATTAGAGGAAAGAGAATAAAAGAGAATAAAGAGAGAGAGAAACAATTAGAGGAAAGAATAAGAAAGAATGAGAGAGGAAAAGAGGATAGAGAGAAAATGAGAGAGGAAAAGAAAGAGAGAATAAAGAGAGATAGAAAGAATTGGAAGAAAGAGAGAGTAAGAGAGAGAGAATGAGAGAGGAAAAGTAAGAGAGAATAAAGAGAGATAGAAAGAATTGGAAGAAAGAGAGAGTAAGAGAGAGAGAATGAGAGAGGAAAAGAAAGAGAGAATAAAGAGAGATAGAAAGAATTGGAAGAAAGAGAGAATAAGAGAGAGAGAATGAGAGAGGAAAAGAAAGAGAGAATAAAGAGAGATAGAAAGAATTGGAAGAAAGAGAGAATAAGAGAGAGAGAATGAGAGAGGAAAAGTAAGAGAGAATAAAGAGAGAATAAAGAGAAAGAGGAAAGAGATAACAAGAGAGAGGGAATAAGAGAGGAAAAGAGAGGAAAGAGAGAGGAAAAGAAAGAGAATAAAGAGAGAGAGAAACAATTAGAGGAAAAAGAATAAGAGAGAGAACAAGAGAGGAAAAGAGAGGATAAAGAGAATAAGAGAGGAAAAGAAAGAATAAAGAGAGAGAAAGAGGAAAGAGATAACAAGAGAGAGAGAATGAGAGAGGAAAAGAAAGAGAATAGAGAGAGAAACAATTAGAGGAAAGAGAATAAGAGAGAGAATGAGAGAGGAAAAGAGAGGATAGAGAGAAAATGAGAGAGGAAAAGAAAGAGAGAATAAAGGGAGATAGAAAGAATTGGAAGAAAGAGAGAATAAGAGAGAGGGAATGAGAGAAGAAAAGAGAGGAAAGAGAGAAAATGAGAGAGGAAAATAAGAGAGAATAAAGGGAGAGAAAGAGGAAAGAGATAACAAGAGAGAGAGAATGAGAGAGGAAAAGAAAGAGAATAAAGGGAGAGAAACAATTAGAGAAAAGAGAATGAGAGGAAAATGAACAAATGAACAGAATATAATAATGTTAGCACAATATTGACACAAACCAAAAAAACTAGGAACATATCACATTCAGAAAAGACTCCCCCCACTTCTTCATTGAATCCACAGAGCATTAGGTGATGCTAAAACATTCAGGGAAATGGAACAAGAACATCAACAAAGAGCAAACACACACCGACACCTGCATCTAAGAAAATGAAATCCAATCAGGAGAAAAGTAAGGTTTCCTTACACTTAGGCAAGGAAAAACCAAATGAAAAACGTATAGTATAACGCAGTGGTGTTGAACCTACAGCACATGTGCCAGAGGTGACATGCAGAGCCCTCTCTATGGGCATGCCCGCGGTTGCCCCAGCTGTTTCAGGTCAATGCCACATGTGGGCCACCTCCCACCAGACAGCTGGTCTTTGGGTTTCTGCCGCGCATACAGAACTAGAACTCCCAGGCTCCTGGTGATCAGCCCAAAGTGACCCAGCTGTCTTTCATGCCTAAGGCAGGACTAGAACTCCCAACCTCCTGGTGATCAGCCCAAAGTTACCCAGCTGTCTTTCATGCCTAAGGTGGGACTAGAACTTCCAACCACCTGGTGATCGGCTCAAAGTCACCCAGCCATCTTTCATGCCTAAGGCAGGACTAGAACTCCCCGTCTCCAGGTGATCGGCCCAAAGTCACCCAGCCGTCTTTCATGCCTAAGGCGGGACTAGAACTCCCAACTTCCTGGTGATCGGCCCAAAGTCACCCAGCCGTCTTTCATGCCTAAGGCAGGACTAGAACTCCCAACTTCCTGGTGATCGGCCCAAAGTCACCCAGCCGTCTTTCATGCCTAAAGCAGGACTAGAACTCCCAACTTCCTGGTGATCGGCCCAAAGTCACCCAGCCGTCTTTCATGCCTAAAGCAGGACTAGAACTCCCAACTTCCTGGTGATTGGCCCAAAGTCACCCAGCCATCTTTCATGCCTAAGGCAGGACTAGAACTTCCAACCTCCTGGTGATCAGCCCAAATCACCCAGTCATCTTTCATGCCTAAGGCAGGACTAGAACTTCCAACCTCCTGGTGATTGGCCCAAAGTCACCCAGCCATCTTTCATGCCTAAGGCAGGACTAGAACTTCCAACCTCCTGGTGATCGGCCCAAAGTCACCCAGCCATCTTTCATGCCTAAGGCAGGACTAGAACTTCCAACCTCCTGGTGATCAGCCCAAATCACCCAGTCATCTTTCATGCCTAAGGCAGGACTAGAACTTCCAACCTCCTGGTGATTGGCCCAAAGTCACCCAGCCATCTTTCATGCCTAAGGCAGGACTAGAACTTCCAACCTCCTGGTGATCAGCCCAAATCACCCAGTCATCTTTCATGCCTAAGGCAGGACTAGAACTTCCAACCTCCTGGTGATCGGCCCAAAGTCACCCAGCCGTCTTTCATGCCTAAGGCAGGACTAGAACTCCCAACTTCCTGGTGATCGGCCCAAAGTCACCCAGCCGTCTTTCATGCCTAAGGCAGGACTAGAACTCCCAACTTCCTGGTGATCGGCCCAAAGTCACCCAGCCGTCTTTCATGCCTAAGGCAGGACTAGAACTCCCCGTCTCCAGGTGATCAGCCCAAATCACCCAGTCATCTTTCAAGCCTAAGGCAGGACTAGAACTCACCTGCTTTCTATCTTGACACCACTGGACCAAACTATCCTGCTTTATAGTTTTTGGAGAGGGGTGGCATACAAATCTAATAAATAATAATAATTATTATTGTTGTTGTTGTTGTTGTTGTTGTTGTTGTTGTTGTTGTTATTATTATTATTATTATTATTATTATTATTATTATTATTATTATAGGATAGCATCCCTTTTCCTATTCCCGAAAACCCCTTTGGGTCCCTTTCTCCTTCTCTTTATAACTCTTCCCTCTCTCTCTCTCGGGGGACGAAGGGGCCCAGAGTATTTTGATTATTGTTTCAGGCAGGCGAGGAAAAAAGCATTTAGAAAAAAAGGCCAGCAAAGTTTCATCCTGTTGCTTAGCAACCTATGGAAGGGGGGAGGCCTCTGCAGACTTCTGGTGGTTGGTTGTTGGTGTGTGTGTGTGTGTCTCTGAGGAGGGTGGGGCTGATGAAAGAGAACCAGGTTTCTTTTTTAAGGGGGTGGGAGAGGAGGATACCTAATGTCCTGAAGCCATTTCTATCCCCATCGGTC
Organism: Erythrolamprus reginae; assembly: GCF_031021105.1. Taxonomy (NCBI): domain Eukaryota; kingdom Metazoa; phylum Chordata; class Lepidosauria; order Squamata; family Dipsadidae; genus Erythrolamprus; species Erythrolamprus reginae. The sequence goes on from NC_091950.1 coordinate 14,140,849, forward strand.
ATCACGGTGACTTGAATTTGTGTGTTTGTTTGTCGAACATGTACAAGGTAGCAGGTATTGGCATAAACATAAACATAAGCAAAGTACAAGGGGTGGACATAAAAATGGAAACACTTGACTTTTTGGCATCATAATGTTTGAACATGTTCAAATCAATCAAAACTTTACATATTTTAATGTTTGGGTTTTTAAAAATTCTGTTATTTGATATGTTTTTTTAAACTACCTTTTTTTTTTTACAGAAATTTAAGGAAATTAGTTATAACCTTCTAGAAATGCTGCAACGTCCTGCCTGTCTGCTCCTACTTCAGCTTCAACCACAACAACACAAGAGCACACAACAGATTTAAACTTAATATTAACTGCTCCAAACTTGACTGTAAAAAATATGACTTCAGTAACCAAGTTGTTGAAGCATGGAACTCATTACCGGACTCCATAGTGTCATCCCCAAACCCCCAACACTTTACCCTTAGATTATCTACGGTTGACCTCTCCAGATTCCTAAGAGGTCAGTAAGGGGCGAGTACAAGTGCACTAGAGTGCCTTCCGTCCCCTGTCCTATTGCTCTCCTATATCTCCTATACCTTTCTTCCATTCCTATATCTCTTCTTCTATTCTTTCATTGATATGTTCTATTACTGTACCTTCTTTTCTATTATTTCTTAGATATATTTTACTATGAGTATCTCTTCTATAACCTTCATCATGTATTTTACTATGTATATATAGATATATACCCACTAAAACCCTCATTGTGTATTGGACCTCTCAGGCTTTCAAAGAGGCCAAATTGTTGGTGCTCGAATGACAGGCGCTAGTGTAACAGAAAGTGCCCAAATGTTTGGCGTTTCAAGAGGTCATGTCTCAAAAGTAATGACTGCTTTTGAAAGAGAAGGGAAAACGTCCTCAGCCAAGCACAGGTCTGGTCGAAAGTCGAAGTTGTCTGAGAGAGACCGTCGGACTCTAAAGCGAATGGTTAGAGCAGATCGCAAGACCGCAGCTCCTAAAATCACCGCAGAGCTCAATAGACAGGTACAGAACCCAGTTTCCACAAAAACTGTTCGAAGGGAGCTTCACAAATCTGGATTCCACGGAAGAGCTGCAAGGTGTTTCCATTTCTTTGTCCACCCCCTGTAGGTACAGGTAAATGAGGACAATAGGACAGTAAGACAGGGACGGTAGGCACAATGGTGCGCTTATGCACGGACCTCTTAGAAAAGGGGAATGATCGACTGTAGACAGTCTAAGGTTAAAGTTTTTGGGGTTTGGGGAAGAAACCACAGAGTCAGGTAGTGAATTCCAGGCATTTATCACTCTGTTGCTGAAGTCGTATTTTCTGCAGTCAAGTTTGGAGCGGTTGACATTCAATTTCTATCATGTGCTCATGTATTGTTGTGGTTGTTGCTGAAGTAGTCATTGACAGGTAGGACATTGTGGCAGATGGTTTTTCTTTCATTCATTCATTCATTTATTCATTCATTCATTTGTCAATCAAGTATAGGGTAGTAGTTTATATAAACATAATATAGAAAGTAATGCTAAAAGAATCGAAATGGTTATTGAAACGGATGTCCAAGTGCCGCCTCTATGTTGGTTGAGGCAGCCAGGGTTCCCTTGGGTCCCATTTCTTGGGGGTCAAGGGAAAGGGAGGGTCTTGCCTTCTCTTTCTGCTCAAAATCCCCAAGGACAATTGGTGGGCCTCTGTGGGACACAGAATGCTGGACTTGATGGGCTTTGGCCAGATTCAGCAGGACTCTTCTTAGGTTCTTATAGGACAGTAGAACAGGGATGGTTGGCACAATGGTTCGCTTATGCCCGTCCCTTAAAGACCTCTTAGAAAAGGGGAGAGGTCAACTGTAGACAATCTAAGGTTGAAGATTTTGGGTTTGGGAAAGAAACGAGTCAGGTAGTGAATTCCAGGCGTTGATCACTCTATTGTTGAAGTTGTATTTTCTGCAGTCAAGTTTGGAGCAGTTTAAACTTAGTTTGAATCTATTATGTGTTCATGTATTATTGCGGTTAAAGGTAAAATAGTCATTAGCAGGAAGGACATTTTGGTATGTGATTTTGTGAACTATGGTTAGATCAGTTTGGAGGCGACGTAGTTGTAAATTGCCTAATTTCAGTATTTCATGTCTGGCGGAGTATGGTGTTTTGTTGCGGGAAAAGGAGTGAAGGACTCTTCTTGTGAAATATTTCTGGACTCTGTCGATTGTATTAATGTCTGATATGCAATGTGGGTTCCATACAGGTGAGCTGTATTCTAGAATTGGTCTGACAAATGGTTTGTAAGCTCGGGTTAGCAATCTAAGGGGTGTGCATAAGTGCACCTTTGTGCCTACCATTCCTGTCCTAATGTCTTTTTTATCTTTTCTATTTCTACTTTATACTTATATTATGTTAAACACACTACAATACAATACTATATTTGTATGACAAATAAATAAATAAATAAAATTCGATGTTACCAGAGAAGAAACTACTTAATTTAAGAAGAAGCTATGTAATTTTATGAATTACATTTAGATCGGTTTGAAGGTGGCGTAGTTCTACCCTGTCTCCCCGAAAATAAGACGTACCCCGAAAGTAAGGCATGTCAGAGGTTTTGCAGAATTTGCTAATATAAGGCACCCCCCGAAAATAAGGCGTAGTGAAGTTTACATAAGGTACGGTGGAAAAACATATGGTACCATTCAAAGCTGTTCATAGCGGTACTGTAATAATGTGGCGTCCCCTGCTGCCCCCTTCCATCGCTTTGTACCGTCCAGTACAGCAGACACAGTCTGCTGCTGTCTCACCGCCATTACAGTCTCCACTACAGTGCGTAGACTGTAGTTCCTCTGGTGGCCGGAAGCTGCAATAGCGGGAGTATACTGTTGTACCATATAAGTGCCGTCGTTTGTGTGTATGTGTGCCATACTGACAGGTACCGTACCGTAATCAGTGTACTGTACGGTACACTTTCTTTGGGGGGTGTCAGCTTTTCTGCCTGTGAATTTGTCTTATTTGAGAAATATAAGGCACCCCCCGAAAATAAGACGTAGCACAACTTTTGGAGCAAAAATTAATATAAGACAGTGTCTTATTTTTGGGGAAACATGGTAAGCTCTCTAAGCCCAAGATTTCAAGTCTGGTAGCATAAGGAATTCTGTTTAATTAATTGATTAATTTATTAGATTTCTATGCCACCCTTTCCGTAGACTCCGTAGATTGTTGTGAGCAGAGGACTGGGGGGGGGCTCTTCTCGTGAAACATTATTGGAATCTCTTAATTGTATCAATGTCCAAAATGAAGTGTGGGTTCCAGACGGGTGAGCTGTATTCGAGAATTGGTCTATTTTTTCCCCCTTCTGAGCATGCGCAGAAGCCGAGTTCCAGCACTGGACATACGGTCGCCATCTGTGCAGGAGGAAGCAAAGCGAACTGACAGCGAGGTAAGTTAGAACCCACCCTTGCAACTGCCGTATACGATACCTTAAGCCAAAGGGAAAGTGGAACTACAAATGCAATGTACCTCTACCTACGAACACCTCTACTTACAAACTTTTCTAGATAAGAACCGGATGTTCGAGATTTTTTTTTTATTGCCTCTTCCACTTACAAACCCGAGACTCCGAAACTGTAACCGGAAAAGGCAGAGAGAAGCCTTCATGGGGCCTCTCTAGGAATCTCCTGGGAGGAAACAAGGCTGGAAAAGGTGGGGAGAAGCCTCCATGGAGCCTCTCTAGGAATCTCCTGGGAGGAAACAGGGCCGGAAAAGGTGGGGAGAAGCCTCTGTGGGGCCTCTCTAGGAACCTCCTGGGAGGAAACATTGCTGGAAAAGGTGGGGAGAAGCCTCCGTGGGGCATCTCTAGGAATCTCCTGGGAGGAAACAGGGCCGGAAAAGGCAGGGAGAAGCCTCTAGGAATCTCCTGGGAGGAAATAGGGCTAGAAAAGATGGGGAGAAGCCTCCATGGGGCCTCTCTAGGAATCTCCTGGGAGGAAACAGGGCCTCCAACCTCCCTGTGGGTTCCTCAATTGCACACATTATTTGCTTTTACATTGATTCCTATGGGAAAAATTGCTTTTTCTTACAAACTTTTCTACTTGGTCACGGAACAAGTTAAGTTCGTAAATAGAGGTACTACAGTAATACCTCATGATACGAACTTAATTGGTGCAAGGAGGAGGTTCGTATGACGAAAGGTTCGTAAGACGAAACATTGTTTCCCATAGGAAACAATGTAAAGTCAATTAATCCGTGCAACCAAAAAAACCTTCGCAAAAAAACGGCTTTCGGCGACTGCTGGGAAGCCGTGCGGCTGTTTTAAAAGGTGACAGCCGGCCTGGGGGGCTTCCCAGCACCCCCTGAACCCAGGTTCGGGGTTCAGGGGGGTGCTGGGAAGCCCCCCAGGCCGGCTGCGACCTTTTAAAACAGCCGCGCGGCTTGCCAGCTGTCTCCGAACGGCGAACGCGGAAGTTCGGCTTTGGCGTTCGGCTTCAGGAGACAGCTGGGAAGCAGCGCGGCTGTTTTAAAAGGTCGCAGCCGGCCTGGGGGGCTTCCCAGCACCCCCCCGAACCCATAAACTTTACTTTACTTTAACTTTTACTTTTACATTTTTCTTTTACTTTTACATTTACTTTTACTTTACTTTACTTTACTTTACTTTACTTTACTTTACTTTACTTTACTTTACTTTACTTTTACTTTACCTTTACCTTTACTTTTACCTTTACTTTTCTTTAACTTTACTTTTTCTTGCCCTGTTTGCTTTGCTTTGCTTGACTTTACATTATATTAATTTTATTTTATTTTAGAATATAATAGAATAGAATAACAGAGTTGGAAGGGACCTTGGAGGTCTTCTAGTCCAACCCCCAGCTTAGCAGGAAACCCTACACCAGACAAATGGTTATCCAACACCTTCTTAAAAACTTCCGGTGTTGGAGCATTCACAACTTCTGGAGGCAAGCTGTCCCACAGATTAATTTTTTTAACTGTCAGGAAATTTCTCCTTAGTTCTAAGTTGCTTCTCTCCTTGTTTAGTTTCCACCCATTACTTCTTGTTCTACCCTCAAGTGTTTTGGAGAATAGGTTGATTCCTTCTTCTTTGTGTCAACCCCTGAGATATTGGAAGACTGCTATCATGTCTCCCCTGGTCCTTCTTTTCATTAAACGAGCCATGCCCAGTTCCTGCAACCGTTCTTCATCTGTTTTAGCCTCCAGTCCCCTAATCATCTTTGTTGCTCTTCTCTGCACTTTTTCTAAGATGTCTCAACATCCTTTTTGCATCATAGCAATGTTCTCTCTCTCTCTCTCTCTTCCTCTCCCTCTCTCTCCTTTCTTATTTATTTCTAACCTGCCTTTATTATATTGGGAAACATATACAATGAATCCTCCCTCCCTCCAATTTTCCCCACCACAACAAGCCTGGGAGGCAGGTGGGCTCAAGGTCACCCACCTGCCTAAGGTGGGACTAGACTGGATTAGTTTCCATCTGTTGTTTTGTCTCCTGCCTTCAGGTGCTTTGGAAAATAGATTGACACCCCCTCCACTCTTCTTCAAGGCAGCCCCTCAAATACACTGCTCAAAATAAATAAATAAAGGGAACACTCAAAGAACACATCCTACATCTGAATGAATGAAATATTCCCATTGAATACCTTGTTCTGTACAAAGCTAGTTATTTTAAACATTAGATTTGTCATATGCTGTTTTTATTATTGTTGTTACCCGCCCCGAGTCTACGGAGAGGGGCTGCACACAAATCAAATCAAATCGAATCGAATCGAATCAAATCAAATCAAATCAAATCAAATATCAAATCAAATCAAATCAAATCATAAATAAAAAACAAACAAACAACTAAATAAATAAATAAATAAATAAATAAATAAATCTGAATGTGCTGACAACTTGTGAAATTGATTGTCAATCAGTGTTGCTTCCTAAGTAGACAGTTTGATTTCAGAGAAGTTTGATTTACTTGGAGTTATATTGTGTTGTTTAAGTGTTCTCTTTTATTTTTTTTTTGAGCAGTATATTTTAGGCTTATTCAGTTTCCTCTCGAAAACAGCTGGACAATTGGACAGGGAACTGCAATTGTACTCCAGGGAATTTGGCCGCTGTGTTTTGGCTCAGAGTAAGAGGTTAGGAGGCTGAGCGCAGCCCCGGGATCAAGATGGTCGAAGGATGCTCACTTAAGAGGAAATACAGTCAACGGTCAGACAGGGCTGTGACAGTGGCAGAAGAGGGAATTAATTCAATTTTAGAAAGTCACAGCCAGCTGAAAGAGGAAGGCCAGGTGCTATGGACTTCACTTCGCCCGTCTCTGGGTGAAAGGCTTTCCAAAAACAGGTGGTTTGGTTTGAGCAACTCCGCAGCAATGGTGGAGAAATAAAATACCAAGAATGAGTAGATTTTACAGGCTTCTTGCATGACCAAGAACATTTAAACATTTATAGGGATAGACCTAAATGGAGGAGGAGGAGGGGGACGAAGAAGAAGAGGAAGAGGAAGAGGAGGAAGAGGAAGAGGAAGAAGAAGAGGAGGAGGAGGAGGAGGAGGAAGAGGAAGAGGAAGAAGAAGAAGGAGGAGGAGAAGAAGAAGAGGAAGAAGAAGAAGAAGAAGAAGAGGAAGAGGAAGAAGAAGAAGAAGAAGAAGAAGAAGAAGAAGAAGAAGAAGAAAGGCATGAACAATCTTTAAAGACTTATTGCATCTGAATGTGGCTGCAGAAATTCGGCAAAATAAATTATTAGAAAAATTATTAAAGATGTGGAGCAAACATAATAATCCTTCCTTCCATCCATCCTTCATTCCCTCCTTCCTTCCTTCCTTCCTTCCTTCCCTTTCCCTTTTTATTCCTTCCTTTCTTCTCCTCCTTCTTTCCTCCTCCCTCTATCCTCCCTCTATCCTCCTTCCTTCCTTCCTTCCATCCATCCTTCATTCCCTCCCTCCCTCCCTCCTTCCCTTTCCTTTTTGATTCCTTCCTTTTTCCCCTCCCTCTTTCCTCCTCCCTCCCTCTATCCTCCTTCTTTCCTTCCATCCATCCTTCATTCCCTCCCTCCCTCCTTCCTTCCCTTTCCCTTTTTATTCCTTCCTTTGTTCCCCTCCCTCTTTCCTCCTCCCTCCCTCTGTCCTCCCTCTATCCTCCTTCCTTCCTTCCTTCCCTCCCTAGTTTTCCAAGGCCTCCCATCTCTGCAATGAGACTCTGACTGGCATTCAATCAAATAATAAGCCAGAAAGCCACAAGTAATACATGGGCATGTGTACAGTATAAACACACTTGTGTTTATACTGTATATACATTTCCCCTCTTGTGTTTAATCTGGAACCAGATCCTGTCATTTTCTTGGCAAGGTTTTTCAGAAGTGATTTGCCATTGCTTCCTTCCTAGGGTTAAGAGAAAGTGACTGGCCCAAGATCAGCTTCATGCCAAAGGCGACACTAGAACTCCCAGTCTCCTCGTTTCTTGGCTTGATGCCTTCACTTGCACCAAAATGGCTCCCTTGTATATGTGGATAGTGACCAGAAGAAAACACTGGCCCCAAACCAACTTTCTTAGCAATTTTCCAAAAGACAAACAGGCCTGCAAATTTAACCCTGTTAGTGTTCGTCTTAGCTCTGCCAGTTTATAATATAAAAGTGGCACCTCAAGATACGAACCCCTCATCTTACGAACAACTCGTGATACGAACCCGGGGTTCAGAAAAATTTTGCCTCTTCTTACGAACTTTTTTCGAGTTACGAACCGGCGTTAGGAGACTGCTGGGAAGCCGCGCGGCTGTTTTAAAAGGTGACAGCCGGGCGGCGGGGCTTCCCAGAAGCCTCCCGAACGCCGGTTCGTAACTCGAACAAAGTTCGTAAGAAGAGGCAAAATTTTTCTGAACCTTGGGTTCGGTTCGGGAGGTTGCTGGGAAGCCCCCCAGCCCGGCTGTCACCTTTTAAAACAGCCACGCCGCTTCGCAGCTGTCTCCCGAAGCCGAACGCGGAAGTCGCAGCCGGCCTGGTGGGCTTCCCAGCACCCCCCCCCCGAACCCGGGCTCGGGGTTCAGGGGGTGCTGGAAAGCCCCCCAGGCCGGCTGCAACCTTTTAAAACAGCCGCGCCGCTTCCCAGCTGTCTCCTGAAGCCGAACGCGGAAGTTCGGCTTTGAGGTACCACTCTTCCGCCGAAAGGCAAACGGCGCGCCCCGCCGCTTAGGCTTTTGCTGCTTCTGGAGGGGTGGGCGCCGATCCCCCCCTCCAGGAGCAGCAAAAGCCTAAGCGGCGGGGCGCGCCGTTTGCCTTTCGGCATCGGCGCCTTCCCCTCCACGAGCAGCAAAAGCCTCAACGACGGAGCCGAAAGGCAAACAGCGTGCCCAGTCGCTTAGGCTTTTGCTGCTTCTGGAGGGGAAGGCGCCGATGCCGAAAGCCTCAGCGCCATTTGGCTGCCGGGGGGGCGGGGAGGAGAAAATCCTCCTCCCCCCTCCAGGAGCAGCAAAAGCCTAAGCGGTGGGGTGCGCTGTTTGCCTTTCAACTCCGACGCTTAGGCTTTTGCTGCTCGTGGAGGGGGGGTTGGCGGTGCCGATGCCAAATGCTTTCCCTCCACGGTGGGGGGTGCAGGGCAGGCACAGTCAGCCCCAGGAGACAAAGAGAGAATGAGAGAAAAGAAAGAGAGAGAAAGGGAGGGAGAGAAGGAAAGAGTGAGAGATAGAAAGGATAGAGAGAAAGAGGGAATGAGAGAAAGGAAAGAGAGAGAAAGGGAGAGAGAGAAGGAAAGAGTGAGAGATAGAAAGGATAGAGAGAAAGAGGGAATGAGAGAAAGGAAAGAGAGAGAAAGGGAGGGAGGGAGAGAAGGAAAGAGTGAGAGATAGAAAGGATAGAGAGAAAGAGGGAATGAGAGAAAGGAAAGAGAAAGGGAGGGAGAGAAGGAAAGAGTGAGAGATAGAAAGGATAGAGAGAAAGAGGGAATGAGAGAAAGGAAAGAGAGAGAAAGGGAGGGAGAGAAGGAAAGAGTGAGAGATAGAAAGGATAGAGAGAAAGAGGGAATGAGAGAAAGGAAAGAGAGAGAAAGGGAGGGAGAGAAGGAAAGAGTGAGAGATAGAAAGGATAGAGAGAAAGAGGGAATGAGAGAAAGGAAAGAGACAGAAAGGGAGGGAGAGAAGGAAAGAGTGAGAGATAGAAAGGATAGAGAGAAAGAGGGAATGAGAGAAAGGAAAGAGACAGAAAAGGAGGGAGAGAAGGAAATATAAGACATACCCCGAAAGTAAGACGTAGGGGGGCTTTTGGGGGTAAAAAGAAAGATGCTGTCCTACTATCGGGGAAACACGGTAGGGAGGGAAGGAAGGAAGGAAGGAAGGAAGAAAGGAGGATAGAGGGAGGACAGAGGGAGGGAGGAGGAAAGAGGGAGGGGAACAAAGGAAGGAATAAAAAGGGAAAGGGAAGGAAGGAGGGAGGGAGGGAATGAAGGATGGATGGAAGGAAGGAAGGAGGATAGAGGGAGGGAGGAGGAAAGAGGGAGGGGAAAAAAGAAGGAATAAAAAGGGAAAGGGAAGGAAGGAGGGAGGGAATGAAGGATGGATGGAAGGAAGGAAGGAAGGAAGGAGGATAGAGGGAGGATAGAGGGAGGGGGGAGGAAAGAAGGAGGAGAAGAAAGGAAAGAATAAAAAGGGAAAGGGAAGGAAGGAAGGAAGGAAGGAGGGAATGAAGGATGGATGGAAGGAAGGAAGGATTATTATGTTTGCTCCACATCTTTAATAATTTTTCTAATAATTTATTTTGCCGAATTTCTGCAGCCACATTCAGATGCAATAAGTCTTTAAAGATTGTTCATGCCTTTCTTCTTCTTCTTCTTCTTCTTCTTCTTCTTCTTCTTCTTCTTCTTCTTCTTCTTCTTCTTCCTCTTCCCCTTCCCCTTCCCCTTCCCCTTCCCCTTCTCCTTCTTCCTCCTCCTCCTCCTCCTCTTCTTCCTCCTCTTCCTCCTCTTCCTCCTCCTCCTCTTCTTCTTCCTCTTCCTCTTCCTCCTCTTCCTCTTCCTCTTCCTCTTCCTCTTCCTCTTCTTCTTCGTCCCCCTCCTCCTCCTCCATTTAGGTCTATCCCTATAAATGTTTAAATGTTCTTGGTCATGCAAGAAGCCTGTAAAATCTACTCATTCTTGGTATTTTATTTCTCCACCATTGCTGCGGAGTTGCTCAAACCAAACCACCTGTTTTTGGAAAGCCTTTCACCCAGAGACGGGCGAAGTGAAGTCCATAGCACCTGGCCTTCCTCTTTCAGCTGGCTGCGACTTTCTAAAATTGAATTAATTCCCTCTTCTGCCACTGTCACAGCCCTGTCTGACCGTTGACTGTATTTCCTCTTAAGTGAGCATCCTTCGACCATCTTGATCCCGGGGCTGCGCTCAGCCTCCTAACCTCTTACTCTGAGCCAAAACACAGCGGCCAAATTCCCTGGAGTACAATTGCAGTTCCCTGTCCAATTGTCCAGCTGTTTTCGAGAGGAAACTGAATAAGCCTAAAATATACTGCTCAAAAAAAAAATAAAAGGGAACACTTAAACAACACAATATAACTCCAAGTAAATCAAACTTCTCTGAAATCAAACTGTCTACTTAGGAAGCAACACTGATTGACAATCAATTTCACAAGTTGTCAGCACATTCAGATTTATTTATTTATTTATTTATTTATTTAGTTGTTTGTCTGTTTGTCTGTCTGTCTGTCTGTCTATTTATTTATTTGTTTGTTTGTTTTTTATTTATGATTTGATTTGATTTGATTGGATTCGATTGGATTGGATTGGATTGGATTTGTATGCAGCCCCTCTCCGTAGACTCGGGGCGGGTAACAACAATAATATAAACAGCATATGACAAATCTAATGTTTAAAATAACTAGCTTTGTGCAGAACAAGGTATTCAATGGGAATATTTCATTCATTCAGATGTAGGATGTGTTCTTTGAGTGTTCCCTTTATTTATTTATTTTGAGCAGTGTATTTGAGGGGCTGCCTTGAAGAAGAGAGGAGGGGGTGTCAATCTATTTTCCAAAGCACCTGAAGGCAGGAGACAAAACCACAGATGGAAACTAATCCAGTCTAGTCCCACCTTAGGCAGGTGGGTGACCTTGAGCCCACCCACCTCCCAGGCTTGTTGTGGTGGGGAAAATTGGGGGGAGGAAGGATTCATTGTATATGTTTCCCAATATAATAAAGGCAGGTTAGAAATAAATAAGAAAGGAGAGAGAGGGAGAGGAAGAGAGAGAGAGAGAGAACATTGCTATGATGCAAAAAGGATGTTGAGACATCTTAGAAAAAGTGCAGAGAAGAGCAACAAAGATGATTAGGGGACTGGAGGCTAAAACAGATGAAGAACGGTTGCAGCAACTGGGCATGGCTCGTTTAATGAAAAGAAGGACCAGGGGAGACATGATAGCAGTCTTCCAATATCTCAGAGGTTAACACAAAGAAGAAGAAATCAACCTATTCTCCAAAACACTTGAGGGTAGAACAAGAAGTAATGGGTGGAAACTAAACAAGGAGAGAAGCAACTTAGAACTAAGGAGAAATTTCCTGACAGTTAAAAAAATTAAGCTGTGGGACAGCTTGCCTCCAGAAGTTGTGAATGCTCCAACACCGGAAGTTTTTAAGAAGGTGTTGGATAACCATTTGTCTGGTGTAGGTTTCCTGCTAAGCTGGGGGTTGGACTAGAAGACCTCCAAGGTCCCTTCCAACTCTGTTATTCTATTCTATTCTAAAATAAAATAAAATTAATATAATGTAAAGTCAAGCAAAGCAAAGCAAACAGGGCAAGAAAAAGTAAAGGTAAAGAAAAGTAAAGTAAAGGTAAAAGTAAAGGTAAAGGTAAAGGTAAAGTAAAAGTGAAGTAAAGTAAAGTAAAGTAAAAGTAAAAGTAAAAGTAAAAGTAAAAGTAAAAGTAAAAGAAAAATGTAAAAGTTAAAGTAAAGTAAAGTAAAATTAAAGTAAAGTAAAGTAAAGTAAAGTAAAGTAAAGTAAAGTAAAGTAAAGTAAAGTAAAGTAAAGTAAAGTACTGTAAATGTAAGTGTAAAAGTGAAGGTAAAGTAAAAGTGAAGTAAAAGTAAAAGTAAAAGTAAAGGTAAAGGTAAAGGTAAAAGAAAAAGTGAATAGAATAGAATAGAGTAAAATAAAATAAAATAAAATAAAATAAAATAAAATAAAATAAAATAAAATAAAATAATAAAATAAAATAAAATAAAATAAAATAAAATAAAATAAAATAAAATAAAATAAAATAAAATAAAATAAAATAAAATAAAATAAAATAAAATAAAATAAAATAAAATAAAATAAAATAAAATAAAATAAAATAAAATAAAATAAAATAAAATAAAATAAAATAAAATAAAATAAAATAAAATAAAATAAAATAAAATAAAATAAAATAAAATAAAATAAAATAAAATAAAATAAAATAAAATAAAATAAAATAAAATAAAATAAAATAAAATAAAATAAAATAAAATAAAATAAAATAAAATAAAATAAAATAAAATAAAATAAAATAAAATAAAATAAAATAAAATAAAATAAAATAAAATAAAATAAAATAAAATAAAATAAAATAAAATAAAATAAAATAAAATTCAAGCTTATAGTAAATAGATAGAAAATGCAGGAAAGATATTTAAGTGGGGGGAAAAAGAGCTGGATAGTTCCAGCAGTCTCTGCTTTGGGTGGGGGTGGCATTTCAGCCCGACTAGCCCCTGCCAAGGAAACCATAACCAACTGAATAGCTGTTAGGACCAGATGAGGGTTCTCCAAACTCTGACATGTAGACTTCAATTCCCCAAATTCCTCAGCCATCTGAGGAAGATTCCTGGACTAGATGATCTCTGGGATCCCTTCCATCCTTCCAACTACTGTATATGAAAATTAAAGGCTTTGAGCATCCTCCAAATTCCAGCCAATAGCAGAAGCTTTGATTTCTTTCTTTCTTTCTTTCTTTCTCTTTCTTTCTTTTTTCTTTCTTTCCTTCATTCCTTCTCTCTCTTTCTCTCTCTCTCCCTTTCTCTTTCTTTCTTTCTCTTTCTTTATTTCTTTCCTTCATTCCTTCTCTCTCTTTCTTTCTTTCTTTCTCTCTCTCTCCCTTTCTCTTTCTTTCTTTCTTTCTTTCTTTCTCTTTCTTCCTTTCCTTCATTCCTTCTCTCTCTTTCTCTCTCTCTCCCTTTCTCTTTCTTTCTTTCTTTCTCTTTCTTTCTTTCTTTCCTTCTCTCTCTTTCTCTCTCTCTCCCTTTCTCTTTCTTTCTTTCTTTTCTTTCTTTCTCTCTCTCTTTCTCTCTCTCTCTTTCTTTCATTCATTCTTTCTTTCCTTTCTTCTCTCTCTCTTTCTCTTTCTTTCTTTCTTTCATTCATTCTTTCCTTTCTTCTCTCTCTCTCTCTCTTTCTCTTTCTTTCTTATCTTTCTCTCTCTCTTCCTTTCTTTCCTCTTTTCTTTTCTTTCCTTCCTCCTTCCCAGAACCCCCATTCTCACCTTCTATCCTTAATCACTCAGATAAATTTGCATTAAAAACAACGAACGAAGGCTATGGATTGGCGTGGGAGCCATTAATCATCCTCTTTTTCCCCTGCCCACTTTAAAATAACGCCAGGCTCCTTAAGCAGGTTATATTTAGGCTCCCTCTGTGGATTTCAAACGGAGGGGCTCAGAAGCCAGGAGGGCCCACCCACCCACCCAATTTTCCCATTTTCTGGATTGGGGCCCACCGCTTGCAGCAGGCGAACAGCTGCGGGGCCATCTCAGCCCCAGAATAGCTCCCTGTCCTGCTCGCTGCCTTCCTCCATATGGCCTAGCATCTCGCCCATCTGCCCATCCACATGTTTTCTGTCTCTCTCTGCTTTCAGCACGCCCCCCCCAATGCCTGCTGCTTGGCAGGGCTTCCCCCGAGTGCAGTGAGAAAGGGAAGCTTGGCAGGACTTTGTGTTGGCAAAGGAACCCAACACACCAGCTGCTGTCGCCTGGATCACAAAAGGGAGGAGAGCTTCTAGCAGGATTCCAGGATCTCCAGCCAGGACACGTGATGGCTAAGAGAGTCCTGAGGAAGTTGGCAAAGCGGGCAGAAGAAGGAGGAAGCACCAAGAGGAATAGAAACATACGGCCCCGTTGATTGATTGATTGATTGATTGATTGATTGATTGGTGGCTAAAAGCCACTGGCAATTCCCTGAAGGCTTGTCATTGGCTGCTGATTTCCTGACAGATTACAGAATATTTTTTGGAGATTTTATTATTTATTTATTATTATTTTTTAAATTTGTTGATTTTTTCCAATACACAATGAGGGTTCCAACTCTGTTGTTATTGTTGTTGTTGTTGTTGTTACCCTAACCCTAATCCTAACCCCAACACGTCCCATGTCACGCCTACCAGGGCCACAACCAGAGGTGGGCAGCAGGCAGGACGGGGTGGAATGCAGTTCCACCGGCAGAAATGAAGCTGCATGCAGTAACTTCCTGGATTACCAGTCTCAGCTCGGCCCTCCTTTTTTCCCTGCTGCTGCTGCTGTGCGCTCCTTGCTTTTTTCCTCTTTCCTCCTTCCTGGCCTCGGACGAGCTTCCCTCTCTCCTGCCCGGCTCCCCTCCAGCTTCACGCGGCCACCTCCCAAGGCCAGGAGAGCTGTGCCCTGCCGAAGCAGTCTGGCCTGCGGTCTTTTATCCCTTGCAAAACCCTCACTCTGCCCACAGCTGAGATGAAAAGGCATTGTGCGATTCACTTGAACAATGATGATCATTCAAGCCACTCCCACCTCATCACATGGCCGACAAGCCACTCCTACCCAGTCACATGACCATAAAGCCACACGCACAAAATAAGCCACACCCACAGCATGACAGTAAAAATTTTGGCTGCCCATTACTAATAATTAATTAATTAATTTAGTAATAATAATAATTTATTGGATTTGTATGCCGCCCCTCTCCGCAGACTTGGGGCGGCTAACAACAATAATAAACGCAACATGTACAATCCAATAATAAAAAAACAACTAAAAACGCCTATTATAAAACCAAACATACACACAAACGTACCATGCATAACTTGTAATGGCCTAGGGGGAAGAGCTATCTCAACTCCCCCATGCCTGGCGGTATAAATGAGTCTTGAATAGGGAGGGTGGGGGCAGTTCTAATCTCCAGGGGGAGTTGGTTCCAGAGGGCCGGGGCCGCCACAGAGAAGGCTCTTCCCCTGGGGCCCGCCAAACGACAGAAGGCCAACTCTGTGGGACCTTATCGGTCGCTGGGATTCGTGAGGTAGCAGGCGGTTCCGGGGGTAATCTGGTCCAATGCCATGTAGGGCTTTAAAGGTCATGACCAACACTTTGAATTGTGACCGGAAACTGATCGGCAGCCAACAACCATACCCATCGCTGGTCCTCCAAGGTCAAACACAACCCTGATGCAGCCCTCAATGAAATCGTGTTTGACACCCCTGGTTTAGTAGATCAGGGGATTGCGGTAAACCTAATATATCTCAGACTTTAGCAGATTATCATCTTCTGAGCAGCATTGCAAAATACAGGCGGGATGCTAAAACGGTTAGAAGGTCTCAAAATTGGCTTTGAAAACAGCTCGTTTATCTCCTTGGAAGGAAGCACCAGGTTTGCACAAATTAACCCGCTTTGTAAGGCTGACTCCAACGCTGGCGACAAACCCCTGGGCTGGATGCAGTAGATATAAACGAATTTGGCTACTTGGTGCTTCGGGGGGGAGACATAACCAGAGAGAAGCATTTTCTGGCCTTCCGGAGTGACCTCAAATCCAATCCGAGTCAAAACTGTGAAAGTGGATCTGAAGAAGCAATTCATTGTTTTTGGGTTAATACCACCTGCCGCCCCACCTGTATGATTAAATGTGGTGAGTCAATGGCTATATAAATACGGATTCCTCCTCTGGCTTTGAAGGAAGCCAAATCTGTCTTCATTCGGCTGTCTGGGGCTGAGCCAGCAACTAGCTGGAGCCAATATGAGGGAGAGATATGAATACCACCGCCAGGTGCGGCAAGCGTAGCACATACGCAGCGTTGGCAAATGCCCACACAATCTAATTAGTCTTGCTCATTAGTTCAAGTTTCCTTCCCTTTTCAGAAGAGGGAGTAGGCTGCAAGACGTGTTTATTTATTTATTTTATTTATTATTTATTTGTTTTGTCCAATGCACAATAATACACAATGAGGGTTATAGAGGATATAATCAGGTAGAATGGCGCCTTCTCCCGTCGACTAAACAATGTCATTTGGCGGGACCCAGGGGAAGAGCCTTCTCTGTGGCGGCCCCGACCCTCTGGAACCAGCTCCCCCCAGATATCAGAGTTGCCCCCACCCTCCTTGCCTTTCGCAAGCTCCTTAAAACCCACCTCTGTCATCAGGCATGGGGAAATTGAAATTTTTCCCCTTCCCCCTAGGCTTACAGAATTTATACATGGTATGCTTGTTTGTATGATTGGTCTCTTAAATTGGGGTTTTTTCGATTATTTTTTAATATTAGATTTGTTACATTGTCTTTTTTATTGTTGTTAGCCGCCCCGAGTATTCGGAGAGGGGCGGCATACAAATCTAATAAATAAAAAAATAAAAAAATAAATGAATGAATGAATGAATGAATAAATAAATAAATAAATAAATAAAATAGATAGGTAGGTAGGTAGGTAGATAGATAGATAGATAGATAGATAGATAGATAGATAGATAGATAGATAGATAGATAGATAGATAGATAAAGGAATAGAGGAGAAAATAAAAGAGTAAAATATAACTACGAGAGAATAGCAGAAAAAGATATAGGCATCCCAGCGACCGGTTAGGTCCGATGTGAAGTTGGCCTTCTCCAGGTCCCGTCGACTAAACAGTGTTGTTTGGCGGGACCAAGGAGAAGAGCCTTCTCTGTGGCGGCCCCGACCCTATGGAACCAGCTCCCCCCGGAGATCAGAACTGCCCCCACCCTCCTTGCCTTTCGTAAAGTTCTTAAGACCCATCTCTGCTGTGAGGCATGGGGGAACTGAGACATCTCCCCCGGGCCTATACAGTTTATGCACGGTATATTTGTGTGTATGTTTGCTTTTAATAATGGGGTTTTTAGTGTTTTTTAAATTATTAGATTTGTTCTTACATTGTCTTTGTTATTGTTGTGAGCCGCCCCGAGTCTGCGGAGAGGGGCGGCATACAAATCTAAATAATAATAATAATAATAATAATAATAATAATAATAATAATAATAATATAGAAGAGAAGATATAGGAGATATAGGAGAGACTATAGGATAGGGGACGGTAGGCACTCTGGTGCACTTATGTACGCCCCTTACTGACCTCTTAGGAACTTGGTGAGGTCAACCATGGATAGTCTAAGGGTAAAGTGTTGGGAGTTAGGGGATGATACTACAGAGTCCGGTAGTGAATACCACGTTTCGACAACTCGATGACTAAAGTCCTATTTTTTACAGTCAAGTTTGGAGCAGTTAATATTAAGCTTGTATCTGTTGTGGGCACTTGTGTTGTTGTGGTTGAAGCTGAAGTAGTCTTTGACAGGCAGGACATTGCAGCATATGATCTTGTGGGCAATACTTAGATCATGTTTGAGGCGTCGTAGTTCTAAGCTTTCTAGACCCAGAATTGTAAGTCTAGTTTCGTAGGGTATTCTGTTACGGATAGAGGAGTGAAGAGCCCTTCTGGTGAAGTATCTCTGAACATTTTTGAGGGGATTAATGTCGGAGATGTGGTATGGGTTCCAAACAGATGGGATGGGTCTGGTGAAAGTTTTATAAGCTATGGTAAGTAGTGTGAGATTGCCAGAGCGGAAACTACGTAGGATTAGATTAACAGGTCTTAAAGCCTTCTTGGCGATGTTGTTGCAATGGGCTTTGGCACTTAAGTCTTTAGTTATTAGTACTCCGAGTCCGAGGTCCTTGACCGAGTGGGGATTATCTGTGATAATTTGTTGATTCAGTTTGTACTTGGAGTTTTGATTCTTTTTGAAGGACAGAGCATTTGCTGGTTGAGATTTCGAGTTGCCATGTGTTAGACCAACCAGAAACAGAGTCTAGGTCTTTTTGGAGAGCAGTTGTGTTATCGGTGGTGTTGAAGAGTTTTACATCGTCTGCAAAGAGAACACAGTTGCTTGTGATGAGAGGTCTCACCTTCCTTGCCGGCAGAGGCTGGCGGTAGAGGTGGGGTGAGTTTTGCACATGTGGAAGGTACCTGTGGCTAGCCATCAACTAGCCACAGTTAACCACTATACCTAATTGAAATCTTCATTGAAAAACACTGCAGCAGGCTTTCTTGTAAAAATATATTTTACTTTCTTCTTACCAAACCTCTTCTCTAAATCACTTTTACATTTAACCACTATAATAAACTATCCACAATACTAGTACAGTATATAATTCTTATCACATCCACCACTGCAACCACTCAGCACTAACCACTAACTGCAAACCACACAGGACAAACCGCTCTATAACAAACCACGCCCATGCAAGGGTGTTACAACTGTTAGAAACATATAAACATAGAAGACTGACGGCAGAAAAAGACCTCATGGTCCATCTAGTCTGCCCTTATACTATTTCCTGTGTTTTATCTTAGGGTGGATATATGTTTATCCCAGGCATGTTTAAATTCAGTTACTGTGGATTTACCAACCACGTCTGCTGGAAGTTTGTTCCAAGGATCTACTACTCTTTCAGTGAAATAATATTTTCTCACGTTGCTTTTCATCTTTCCCAAAACTAACTTCAGATTGTGTCCCCTTGTTCTTGTGTTCACATTCCTATTAAGAACACTTCCCTCCTGAACATTATATAACCCTTTAACATATTTAAATGTTTCAATCATGTCCCCCCCTTTTCCTTCTGTCCTCCAGACTATACAGATTGAGTTCATGAAGTCTTTCCTGATACGTTTTATGCTGAAGACCTTCCACCATTCTTGTAGCCCGTCTTTGGACCCGTTCAATTTTGTCAATATCTTTTTGTAGGTGAGGTCTCCAGAACTGAACACAGTATTCCAAATTTGGTCTCACCAGCGCTCTATATAAGGGGATCACAACCTCCCTCTTCCTGCTTGTTATACCTCTAGCTATGCAGCCAAGCATCCTACTTGCTTTTTCTACTGCCCGACCACACTGCTCACCCATTTTGAGGCTGTCAGAAATCACTACCCCTAAATCCTTCTCTTCTGAAGTTTTTGCTAACACAGAACTGCCAATGCAATACTCAGATTGAGGATTCCTTTTCCCCAAGTGCATTATTTTACATTTGGAAACATTAAACTGCAGTTTCCATTGCTTTGACCATTTATCTAGTAAAGCTAAATCATTTACCATATTACAGACCCCTCCAGGAATATCAACCCTATTGCACACTTTAGAGTCATCGGCAAATAGGCAAACCTTCCCTACCAAACTTTCCCCTATGTCACTCACAAACATATTAAAAAGAATAGGACCCAGAACAGACCCTTGTGGCACACCGCTTGTAACCTGTCTCTGCTCAGAATACTCGCCATTAACAAACCACACCCATGCAGGGATGTTACCCCTGTTATATAGGTTACAGCCAATCAGGTTGTAGCACATTTAGCAAACCCATGATTACATACTGATTATGGCTTACATTAGCCTTTCTCATGATTACAAACCATTTACTTGTGTTGTAATATTACCTCCAGAAATAAATTTATTTCTGATTCACGTAAATTACTTACGGGTTCGCCCAGCCCCCAAATTGTGAGCACGTCTTCTGGGCATGTGTGAAGGTTTCCGCACTTGTGCTTTGTTCACATGCGTGGCTTGCACACATGTGGGCGGCTCCCAAATGTCCCTAAATAGGACAGTGTTAGATATTTGCCGGGGTGACCTACCCAGACAGGGTAAAAGTCAAAAGTTCAGATTTGTTTATTGCATGTTGATTGGTTGCCTTCTTTTGGCGCTTAAAATGTATCTTTGTAAAACTGCCTGTTGCTGGGCTAGATTGTATAAATAGGAGAACTCTCATTGTATAGAGCTCTCAATACTCCATTGCTTCTTGGCTGAATTGACTTCCTTGTCCTGTTAGTGAAATAAACCTTGCTTGATTCAACCTTGCTTTGAGAGTTATTACATTGGCGACGAGGAGACCGGCCCTCCATGTGCTATCATGGCTACTCCGTCGGTAGTCCAGCCACCTGAATTGAGTTATTACAGACAGCATAGCTCCAGAGCAGGTGAGTAGGCCCACTCGGACCCACACGCAGGTCACTACTACCATTTCACCCGAACTGGTGTGAACCAGCCCAAATACTACCTCTTGTTGGTGGAGAGAAACAGATGAAGGTTACACCAGGGGTGTCAAACTCAATTTCATTAAGGATTGTGCTTGACCTTGTGGTCCAGGGTTGGTGTGGACTAGTATTGATCTTGCACATGCACGTGCTTATCCCAGTTTGTTTTTGCTTCTGCGCATGCGCAGGGATCAAAATATTGTGAAGGGACGTGCGTGCATGAGATTTCTGCAATTGTTTTTGCTTCTGCGCATGCATAGAAGCAAAAACACGCTGGGAAGTTGTTAGCATATAGCATGGAAAAAGGGGACAGAATGTTGAGAGAGAGCTAATTTGCATATTGGTATGTAAATCAGTTTTTGGCAGTTGGAAGATGGAATTCTTGGGGATTCGTATGCTGACTGTTGGTGAATCTGCATCATAGACGAGCTACAAAAATGGTGGAAAGTCTTAAGCATAAAACGTATCAGGAAAGAATTCATGAACTCAATCTGTCTAATCTGGAGGACAGAAGGGAAAGGGGGGACATGATCGAAACATTTAAATACGTTAAAGGGTTAAATAAGGTTCAGGAGGGAAGTGTTTTCAATAGGAAAGTGAACACAAGAACAAGGCAGCACAATCTGAAGTTAGTTGGGGGAAAGATGAAAAGCAACGTGAGAAAATATTATTTCACTGAAAGAGTAGTAGATCCTTGGAACAAACTTCCAGCAGACATGGTTGGTAAATCCACAGTAACTGAATTTAAACATGCCTGGGATAAATATATATCCATCCTAAGATAAAATACAGGAAATAGTATAAAGGCAGACTAGATGGACCAGGAGGTCTTTTTCTGCCGTCAATCTTCTTATACTGACTAGTTATACTGTCAAGCTGTTGATTTGTGTAAATATGAAACCAGTTCAATGAGAAAAGAAGAAATAAAAGCATAAGATTTATATTGGAGTCATTGTATCTGTACCCCAATATACATAGCATCACGGTTCTGCTATGAAGAGTCTCTACTGTATGAAGTGAAGAACATCACTTATAACCATAAATAGCATAGAAATCCAACAGACATGTATACGCGCAAGCTGAATGAAGCCACAGTAATAAGAACCCACCCCAGTTGAAGAGCGGGAAGAAATGAAATCCTTGAGAACTAGAGACAAGGTTGTATCACAGGGGCGGGTGGTGGTGTTGACAACACAGTGTAATTTTGTGATCAGGATTTGTGTATTTCAGAGGTATCAAACTAAGGGGGAAGACTGCCACCCGGGATGCCTCCTTTGAGCTGCGAAGAGATCTAAGCCAGATGCCATAGACCTGTGTGCGCCAGCAGGCAATTAGAGTTATATCAAAACCCGGTGCACTTTTCAAAAACATGGCTTTATTGTTTTATATACTGTCCCTTCTCTTTTCAACGTGGGGAACATAGACGCAAACAAGCAGCACAAATAGCCATCAAAGAAGGCAGCAAACAAGACAGCTCCGTTTTTTAAAAGCTGAGTGGAAAAATCGTCTTCTCCCAATTATTGTTATTATTTAGTATTTATTAGATTTCTATGCCATCCTTTCTCCGGAGCTCAAGGCGGCTAGTGGCTCTCAACCTTCCTAACGCCGTGACCCTTTAATACAGTTCCTCATGTTGTGGTGACCCCCAACCATGAACATTATTTTGCATTTATCCAGTAATTATAATCCATGAATTGTTTTACATACAATACTGCTGCTGCTGCTGATATTATTATTATTATTATTATTATTATTATTATTATTATTATTATTATTATTATTATCTGTTCTGTCTGGGTTCCCCCAGACCTCAACACCAACTGGAAAAAACAGCCAGACACTCTGGTAAAAGCCAAAAGTATTTTATAGCTGGAAAAAATAAGCACAGAGGAAAACCTGTTCTTCCCAACAGACAGGCTATAATACGTTACAGCAGGGTCCTGATGTCCAGACAATACAGCAAGCTTCTTGCTGGCACCCCCCCCCCCCCAAGGTTTCAATAGTCAAAGGCACAAACCAGGATTCCAAGACGCCAAAGTTCACAGCCAGGTCCCACGACTCTCAAAGATAAAACTCCACAAGCCAGGAAGGGTGGGTCTGCCTTTTAGCCTTTCCCAAGAGCACCACACCCAAACCCAGCTGTTGCCTCATTAATGCTGAAAGTACTTAGCCAATTGATTTCTTCTCTGAGTAGCTCTTCTTTGTCGCAGATCAATTATGGCTTGTGCATTTTCCTCTAAGGAATCCAGGCTGCTTGCTGGTGAGAGCTCCCCCTGGTGGGACTCTGGCTGTCCTCCCTCTTCTTCAGCCTGGAATTCCTCCTCCTCGTCTGTCTGCACCTCCTGTTCCTCAGCCTCTCCCTCTGAGCTGGAAACCGACAGAAGGTCAGCCGTTCCCTGAGGGGCCTCAGACGGAACCACAACATTATCCAGCTACGACAGCCTCCTGCAATCCTCTGCCAGCGAAAACGTAGCTCCGAGGGGGCAAACATGGCCCTTGCAAGCTCTGTTTCCAGCTATGATGGCCTCCTGCAATCCTCTGCCAGCAAAAACAGAGCTCCAAAGGGGTACACATGGCTCTTGAGAGCTCTGTTTCCAACTACGACGGCCTCTTGCAATCCTCTGCCAGCAAAAATGGAGCTCTGAGGGGTACATATGGTCCTTGCGAGCTCTGTTTCCAGGTATGAGGGTCTCCTGCAATCCTCTGCCAGTGAAAACGGAGTTCTGAGGAGTACACATGGTACTTGCGAGCTCTGTTTCTAACTACGACGGCCTCCTGCAATCCTCTGCCAGCAAAAACGTAGCTCCAAGGGGGCAAACATGGCCCTTGCAAGCTCTGTTTCCAGCTATGACGGCCTCCTGCAATCCTCTGCCAGCGAAAACGTAGCTCCGAGTGGGCAAATATGGCCCTTGCGAGCTCTGTTTCCAGCTATGACGGCCTCCTGCAATCCTCTGCCAGCGAAAACAGAGCTCTGAGGGGGGACCGCTTGCGTTCCTCTTGAAGTCCACTTTTTGCTGCCAGAAGCACCGCAGGCCAGTCCTTTGCTGTTTCCAGGGCAGCCCTGCACGCCAGATCCAAGCACCCCATGGGCTGGATCTTGAGTTTGACACCCCCTGCACTAGACTAAACTGTTTAGTTTAGGTAATTCACAAGCCTTGTGCATTTTAACTTTTCAGTTCTTCAGTCTTTTTCTAATTTTAATATATAGTTTGTGCCCTCCCCCCACTTTCTGCCTTTGGGTTATGCAAGCAAAACAACAAACCACTATGTAATTTAATTTGCCATCTGTTTACATCGTCTGAGAGTTTATTATCTAGTTCTGTGTTCCCTCCCCCCTACAGTATTGAATTTCACGATGGTTTTCTTACACAATAGCATTTAAATGAAGTTATATTTACATTTAGATGAAGCTAGAGCCTGTTCGGGATAGTGGTGAAGACTAGGGTGACCAGACGTCCCGATTTCTGCGGGACAGTCCCACTTTTTGCCAATTTGTCCCGCGTCCCGCTGGGTTTTAAAAAGTCCTGAGACTTTGGGCCAGTCTCAGCCCAACCCACTTAACAGGGTTGTTGTGGTGGGGAAAACAGAAGAAAGTGTGTTGCATATGTTTGCTGCCTTGAGTTATTTGTAAAAGTAATAAAAGTGGGATACAAACAAAAACAAATAAACAAATTGGGTGCTTCCACATCACTTTTAATCACTTGGAATTTGCCCAATTCTCTACCTAGCAAATCAACTCAATTTTTTTTTAAAAAAAAAATCATTCCTTGATGAATCAACAAATGAGATATAGGCTTTAATTGAGGTAAACCAAATTGATCGGTTCAGATTTGAACCCATAGATATGGATTTAAAGCTGCCAAGCATATTTTAAAGATTATTTGTGCTTGGTTGTTATTCTTTCCTCCTTTGCTAATAGGCCAGACTGCAGCTTAGTGGTAGATCTGCTAGTTTGAGGGTCCCAAGTTCAAATCCTGACATTTCTCCAAATCCCTTGAAAGATATTAATTTGATCTGCACTTAGAAAAACACCCTGTTATCTCAAACCTTTGGGAATAATCTAATAATACCAAATGCAAAAATGGAGTAAGAAATAGCAACCAACAGAAATGAGAGAAACAAGAGCTAACGAAAAAGAAATAATGTATAGCTAAATTTAGCTTACATTAATATTCTCTGTAAGTTCTTAATTTTTCATCTCTGCAAACTGCCATCATATTTCTTCTCCTCCTATTCCTTTTTTTTCACTTTTCCTTCTCCTCTTCCTTTCCTTCTTCTCCCTCCTCCTTTTTCCTTTTCCTTCTCTTCCTTCCTTCCTCCTCCTCTTCTTCCTCTCCCTTGTTCTCTCCCCCCTACTATTTCTTTTCCCTCTTTCTCCTTCTCCTGTCCCTGTTTTCCTCCTCCTTTTTCTCTTTCCCCTTCTGTTTCTCACTCCTCTTCTCTTTCTCCTATTCTTCTCCTCTTATTCCCCTCCTTCCCCTTCTATCCTCATAGAAACATAGAAGACTGACGGCAGAAAAAGACCTCATGGTCCATCTAGTCTGCTCTTATACTATTTTCTGTATTTTATCTTACAATTGATGTATGTTTATCCCAGACATGTTTAAATTCAGTTACTGTGGATTTACCAACCACATCTGCTGGAAGTTTGTTCCAAGGATCTACTACTCTTTCAGTGAAATAATATTTTCTCACGTTGCTTTTGATCTTTCCCCCAACTAACTTCAGATTGTGTCCCCTTGTTCTTGTGTTCTCCTCCGCTTTCTCTTTCTGGCTCTTTCCCCTCTTTCTCGTTCTCTGTCGTCTGCACTTCTATAAATGTCTGGTTCGGTTCTGCAACCCAACAGGACCGACACAGACTTCAGAGGAGAATCAGAACTGCGGAAAAAATCATTGCCTTCCATTAAGGACCTGTAGACTACACGAGTCAAAAAGAGGGCAGTAAAAATATTTACTGACCACTCGCATCCTGGACATAAACAGTTTCAACTCCTATCCTCAAAACGTCACTGCAGAGCACTCCACACCAAGACAACTAGACACAAGAACAATTTTTCCCTGAACACCATCACTCTGCTAAACAAATAATTCCCTCAACATGGTCAAACTATTGTTGTGATTAGCTCTGGCCCAGCTCCTGCCCCAAGGAATGTGCAGGTGGATGTGGGGGAAACATCCACATGCCGCAGGCCTGTTTTGCTCCCGATGGAATCTGCCGACGAAGCCTCCTCTGACCAAGGAAGCATGAGTGACAGGGAAGAGGGGAGTTTGGCAGACAGCCCAGGAGGAGATCAATCATCTGTATCATCCCTGGATTCTGAACAAGAATTAATGACACATCCACGCATGCGTAGAGTGATGCATGGGAAACAACAACTGAAGGATTATTACAAGAGAAAATGAGGCCACCTGTGGTTGGGTGGGGCTGCTGTAATTAGTGCTACAGATAAAAGTGCAGCTTGGTGTTTTAGCCTCATGGCAGTTTATCTGATTCATTGTTTCGTCAAGATCGTGGCTTGTGTGCTGTTCAAGATTGTGTGTGGACTCTCTGGACTTTAGAATTGGACTCAATTATTGGGTGAGCAATCGGACTGCATTTGACCTGTGCCTTGTGTGTACCAGAAAATCCCTTTGACATTTAAAAAGGGAGCTGTTTCTGTTTTTCTGTTTATAAAAACTTTTGGTTTTTCCTTTTATCGTGTGGTGTGTGTCTTCCTGGATTAATTGCCCTGTAATTACGGGCGGTTGAAACACGCAAGCAGAACAACTATTTAATAAGTCTGCACTATTATTTCTACTAGTATTTTCCTCATCATTCCTATCATCCATTTCCTCCCACTTATGTCTGCATGACTGTAACTTATTTTATTTTATTTTATTATTTAGATTTGTATGCTGCCCCTCTCCGCGGACAAACTTGTTGCTTGTATTCGTAAGATTTTTACAAATATTGATTATTTCCTCACTGCCTATTTGCCCCTATGACAATCATTAAGTGTTGTACCCAGTAATGGGCAGCCAAAGTTTTTACTGTGGGTGTGGCTTATTTCATGGGTGTGGCTTAATGGTCATGTAACTGGGTAGGAGTGGCTTATCGGCCACGTGACCAGATGGGAGTGGCTTGAACAATCATCATCGTTCAAGTGAACTGTTAAGTCTTCAACTTACAACCTTACCAGTGTCGCTCACGGGGGCGACAATTTGCTTCATGTTTCCCGCGCTGTCCTTCCTGGGTCACCCCCCCTCACCTCAGGCTGGGTAGCTAGGTGACCGGATGCTGCCAGAAGCATAAATGCTGCCAGCGCTGTTTCCACCCACACCTTCTGCTTGCACCTCAGGAGGGAGGAGGCTGCGTGAGGCTGGAGGGGAGCCTGGCAGGAGAGAGGGAAGCTCGTCCCAGGCCAGGAAGGAGGAAAGAGGAAAAAAGCAAGGAGCGCAGACGCAGCAGCAGTAGCAAGAGGGGAAAAAAGGAGAGCCAAGCCTAGACCAGTAATCCAGGAAATGAAAACTGCCAATCAGCTGGAGTTGTGCACGCATCTTCATTTCCAACGGTGGAACTGAATTCCACCCCGTCCTGCCTGCTGACCACCCCTGGTTGTACCTCATGATCCTTGACAAATGTATCTTTTTCTTTTATGTACACTGAGAGCATATGCACCAAAGACAAATTCCTTGTGTGTGCAATTACACTTGACCAATAAAGAATTCTATTCTATTCTATTCTATTCTATTTATCTATGGTAGATAAAACCACAGTAACTGAATTTAAACATGCCTGGGATAAACATATATCCATCCTAAGATAAAATACAGAAAATAGTATAAGGGCAGACTAGATGGACCATGAGGTCTTTTTCTGCCGTCAGACTTCTATGTTTCTATGTATGTTTCTATTCTATTCTATTCTATTCTGTTCTGTTCTATTCCCTTCCCCTTCTCTTCTCCTTCTCCTCTTCTTCTCCTTCCCTTTTTCCCTTCCATCCTCTTTCTCCTTCACCGCCTCTTTCTCCTCCTCCTTCCATCCCTCCCTCTTTTCTTAATTTTCCTCTTCCTTCTCTTCCTTTTCTGCCAAAGCTCCAGTTCCCACACGTGGGATGTAAAATTTCACTGGAGGAGAAAACTGAGTCCCTCTTGACTATTCTGCAAAGTCTGAAACCTTGACACTTCTTGTCCCAGAGGTCAGCCCCTGGGTTGCAGCCTCCACCTCTACAAGACATGGCATCTCCTCTCTCCGTTACAGCCACAATAAAAGTGTCACAACACAAAGGGAAAGGGGGTAATTAAAAATAACATCATGTTGAGACGCGTCAAGCATCAGCTGTAGGCATGACAACAATAACTGCAGAGGGTCTTGGTTGTGTCTGTGGAGGGGGTGTAGGGAGAATCAGTGAAGTTGTCATGGCTTCTTTTGAGGTTTGGTTTCTCACTTGCCACTGTCACAGGCAGCCCCCCCACCCCAATTTCAATGCCAATTGGCAACGATCAAAAATAAAAAAAATATCCTATGCCAAAATATCCTATGCCCAATTTGGGAAAAACAAAACGATTCCGCCAGAAAACAACACTATAGATAAAATCTATAAATGCGTAGAAATGGATAAAATGACGATGGAACTTAAGGGAATAAGTGATATAGAATTTGATGAAACATGGAATAATTGGTACAATTGGCTAGAGAATAGAAACAAGATAATAATAATAATAATAATAATAATAATAATAATTATTATTATTATTATTATTATTATTATTATTATTATTTATTGGATTTGTATGCCGCCCCTCTCCGTAGACTCGTATGATAGTATGATACAATGTGTTAGGGCGCCCAAAAACAGATAAACACATAAGTAGGAAATATATACTGCTCAAAAAAATAAAGGGAACACTCAAATAACATAGCCTAGATCTAAATGAATGAAAGTTATATTCAGTTTTTTAAGTGTTCCCTTTAATTTTTTGAGCAGTGTATAATGTATAAGATATACAAAAACAGGTGGACAAATAAAGCAAGCCATTTACTGTTCTGCCAGACTCTCTGGTAGGAGCCTCCCAAAATTTCAAAGGTACAAATTTCAGACACACACACACACACTTTTGAAAATTTAAAACAATGTTCTTTATCACAAAGTTTCAAAGTGGTGAAAAGTCAACAAACAAAGGCCGGAGTCAGCAAGACATTCATGAAACACAAGGATCAGATAATTCTCCACAACGGCCAAACCCACACGCTGCTATTTATAGCAGCAGCACTAATTACAGCAGCCCCACCCAACCACAGGTGGCCTCATTTTCTCTTGTAATAATCCTTCAATTGTTGTCTCCTATGCATCACTCTACACATGCGTGGATGTGTCATTAATTCTTGTTCAGAATCCAGAGATGATACAGATGATTGATCTCCTCCTGGGCTGTCTGCCAAACTCTCCTCCTCCCTGTCACTCAGGCCTCCTTGGTCAGAGGAGGCTTCATCGGCAGATTCCACTGGGAGCAAAACAGGCCTGCAGCATGTGGATGTCTCCCCCACATCCACCTGCACATTCCTTGGGGCAGGAGCTGAGGCAGAGCTAACCACAAAATTCACTTAGTTATTTTTCTATCTATCTGTCCATATAGATACATATTTATTGATATTTCCATAAACTCATATGTTTATATATCTATACTTATCCATCTATTTATTCTACTGATTATATTTTCTGGAACAAAAATAAATACAATGTACAAAAAGATTATTGTTATGTATATATTTTTAATCTGCATAATCTAATAAATAATTTTTTTAAAAAACAAAAAGAAAAATAATAAATCTGCAGAATGATAAAATGCCTATTTCGACGTACGGTAGGCTAAAGCCAATTTCCCATTTCATAATTAAATACAGGTGGTCCTTGGTTTACATCCATGCAATTGAGCCCAAATTTTCTGTGGCTAAGTAAAAGCATTGGTGAAGTGACTTTGCCTCATTTTATGACATTTCTTGCCATGGTTGATAAGTGAATCACTACCGTTCCTATATCCGTAATATGGTTGTTAAGTGTTCTGTCTGGGTGCCCCCAGACTTCAACATCAACTGAAAAAAGCAGCCAGACACGCTGGTAAAAGCAAAGGCACTTTATAGTTGGAAAAACAAACACAGAGAAAAACCTGTTCTTCCCAACAGGCAGGCTATGAGGCTTCACAGCAGAGTCATGACGGCCAGACAATACAGCAGACTTCTTGCTGGCACACACACCACTGTAGAGAATAAGACCCACGTCTTTCCCCCCAAGGTTTCAGCCTTCAGGGCCACAAGCCAGAGTCAGAAACGCCAAAGATCACAGCCAGGTCCCAGGACTCCCAAAGATAATACTCCACAATACAGGAAGGGTGGGTCTGCCTTTTCAGCCTTTCTGGGGAGAACCACACCCAAACCCAGCTGTTGCCTATTTAGGGCTGGAAATACCTGGCTAATTGTCCCCTTCATTGTGCTGCTCTTCTCTGCCTGAGATCGATGATGGCTTGTGCATTTTCATCCAAGGACTCCAGGCTGCTTGCTGGAGAGAGCTCCACCCCGAGGGACTCAGGCTGTTCTCCCTCTCCCTCGGCCTGACATTCCTGCTCCCCGTCTGCCTGGGCCTCCTCCTCCTCCTCCTGTTCCTCATCCCCCCCCCCTCTGAGCATGGAGCCGGCAGAGGTTCAGCCGTTCCCTGAGGAGCCTCAGACGGAATCACAACATTAAGTGAATCTGACGTCTCCATTGACTGCTTGTCAGAAGGTCGCAAAAAGGGGATCAGATGACCCCTGGACACTGCAACTGTAACTATGTCATTTGCAAATTTGATGAGTTACCCATCTATCCCCTCATCCAAGTCATTGATGAAGATGTCTGTCTGTCTGTCTGTCTGTCTGTCTGTCTGTCTGTCTGTCTGTCTGTCTGTCTGTCTGTCTATCTATCTATCTATCTATCTATCTATCTATCTATCTATCTATCTATCTATCTATCTATTTAGTCCAATACACAATAATACACGATGCAGGAAATAGAGGACACCTTCGAGGAAATAGAATTAGAGAAAGAATAGAAGAGAGAGTATAGGACAAAATAATCAATGAGAGAATAGAAGAAAGATATAGGGATAGAAGAGAAGATATATGGGATATAGGAGAGACAATAGGACAGGGGTCGGAAGGCATGCTAGTACACTTATTTATTCATTCATTCATTCATTCATTCATTCATTCATTCATTCAATTTTTATGCCGCCCTTCTCCTTAGACTCAGGACAGCTTACAACATGTTAGCAATAGCACTTTTTAATAGAGCTAGGCTATTGCCCCCACAATCTGGGTCCTCATTTTACCCACCTGGGAAGGATGGAAGGCTGAATCAACCTTGAGCCGGTGATGAGATTTGAACCGCTGACCTTCAGATCTACAAGTCAGCTTCAGTGGCCTGCAGTACAGCACTCTACCTGCTGCGCCACCCCGGCTCACTTATGCACGCCCCTTACTGACCTCTTAGGAATCTGGAGAGGTCAACCATGGACAGTCTAAGGGTAAAATGTTGGGGGTTAGGGGATGACACTATGGAGTCTGGTAATGCGTTCCACGCTTCAACAACTCTATTACTAACAACTCATATTTTTTACAGTCAAGTTTGGAGCGGTAAATATTGAGCTTGAATCTGTTATGTGCTCTTGTGTTGTTGTGGCTGAAGCTGAAGTAGTCGTTGACAGGCAGGACATTGCAGCATATAATCTTGTGGGCAATACTTAGATCATGTTTAAGGCGTCTTAGTTCTAAACTAAGAACTAAAAAAAAAATTTTTTTTTAAAAAAAAGAGAGAGAAAGAAACAGATCCTAATATTGAAAAGAGAGTAAAAAAATGAGTAGCCTGCCCACTCAGAGCTAGGACAGAGTTTAAAAATGATGCTCCAGTTTAGTCCTGCCTACAGTTCAGCTGAGGACGTTCAGGCAAGAACACAGAGGAATTTAAATTGAGGGAGGGGAGGGGGGGAGATATGAGCTTATCGATTGGTAAAGAGACCAGGTCTCATCGTCCTTGGCTTTCAGTTTGCCGAAAAGCCTTTTGCCAAGAAGCGAGAGCTGCCTGAACCGATCGAAGCCCACGGATGCTCTGTTGACTGTTTAACAAAGTGGAGAAGCGAAAATGCTCAGAAAGTGTGCGGTCAAATTAAGGAGATCAATGGGCCTGTATCTCCAGTGACCTTTATAGCGTCCACCGATCGACCTTCCTACAATCCATCATTCCCCAAGGGTGGGGGGAGTGACACTCCCCCCTTCTTCCCTTGGCCTCATTTAGCACATCCCAGGCCTGTGATGGATGGCAATGATCAGATTGTGGTACCCCAGCTCTAGAGATGGGGAGGGGGAGAATATTGCTCTGCGTGGGAAAGGGGGAGGGAGGGAGGAATAGGAAGGAGGGAGAAACTGAGGAAGGAAGGAAGGAGAGAGAAAGGAAGGAAGGAAAGAAGAAAGGAAGGAGAGAGAAAGGAAGGAAGGAAAGAAGGAGAGAGAAAGGAAGGAAGGAGAGGAGAAGAAGGGAGAGGAAGGAGAGGAAAGAATGTATAGGAGAGTGGGAAGGAGGGAGGGGAAGGGAAGTATAAATAGGATAGAGGGAGGGAGGGAGGAATAGGAGGGAGGGAAGGAGGGAGGGAGGGAGAGAGGGAGAGAGGGAGGAAGGTATAGCAGAGTTTGAAGAAAGGAGGGGGAGGTATGGAAGGAAGGGAAGGATAAATAAGATAGAGGAAGGGAGGAAAGAAAGAAAGAATGGGAGGAAGGGAGAAATAGAAGGGAGGATGGAATAGGAGGAAGGAAGGAAGGTATAGGAGAGCGGGAAGGAGGGAGGGGGAAGGAGTGGGAAGGAGAGAAGGGAAGGAGGGAAAAGGAGGAAAGGAGGGAAAGGGAGGTATGGGAGGGAGGGAGAAATATGAAGGAGGGAGGGAAGGAGGAGAGGAAGGAATGTGTAGGAAAGTGGGAAGGAGGAAGGGGGAGGTAAGGAAGGAAGGGGGAATAAATAGAAGGGAGGGAGAGAGGAAGGAAGGAAGGAATGGCAGGGAGGGAGGGAGAAATAGGAGGAATGGAGGATGGAATAAGAGGAAAGGAGGGAGGAAGGAAGGAAAGAAGGAGGGAAGGAAAGAAAGAAGGAGGGAAGGAAGGAAGGAAGGAAACATATTGCAAATGTACTCATTCTCCTGAGCCACAATTTTTTGAAATTCACTTGTTAAATAAGCTGCAGTATCCAGTTGATATTTAACCTTAATTCATAAATCCGTCCACAAAGCCCACAGGCCCGAGGGAATTAGACTGTCTTGCTATGCGCAGTCAGTGGGGAAAGCTGAGCCCGCAGCCTTTGGAAACTTGTGAGCCTCCAGGGCTTCTTGTAAGTTGTAATCAGCAGCCCCAGCCAGCACGCTCAGGAATGCTGGGAGTTGTAGTCAAAGGCTAGTTCTGTCCATCACAGGTTTAAAAAGAAGTAGATCGGGTCCCAAGAAGAGAGTGAGGAATATCTGGAGACTAGAAACCAAAAGGATCGGAGGAGTTTTAGTTTTCCAAAAAGGACTAGACTCACAGATGACTCTCTGGGATCACCTATAATGGTATAAGTTCTCCTGCTTGAGCAGTGGGCTGGACTAGAAGACCTCTTAGGTCCCTTCTAGATTTTTTTGTGTGTCCAATCACACTTGGCCAATAAAGAATTCTATTCTATTCTATTCTCAGCAAATGTATCCTTTCTTTTATATACACTGAGAGCATATGCACCAAAGACATTTTTGTGTGTGTCCAATCACACTTGGCCAATAAAGAATTCAATTCAATTCAATTCAATTCTATTCTATTC
Organism: Erythrolamprus reginae; assembly: GCF_031021105.1. Taxonomy (NCBI): domain Eukaryota; kingdom Metazoa; phylum Chordata; class Lepidosauria; order Squamata; family Dipsadidae; genus Erythrolamprus; species Erythrolamprus reginae. Next base: position 14,173,939 of record NC_091950.1, read on the forward strand.
TATTCTATTCTATTCTATTCTAGGCAAATGTATCCTTTCTTTTATATACACTGAGAGCATATGCACCAAAGACATTTTTTTGTGTGTCCAATCATACTTGGCCAATAAAGAATTCAATTCAATTCAATTCTATTCTATCCTATCCTATCCTATCTTATCCTATCCTTGACAAATCAATATTTTCTTTTATGTACAATGAGGGCATATGCACCAAAGACATTTTTGTGTGTGTGTCCAATCACACTTGGCCAATAAAGAATTCTATTCTATTCTATTCTATTCTATTCTATTCTATTCTAGGCAAATGTATCTTTTCTCTTATGTACACTGAGAGCATATGCACCAAAGACATTTTTTGTATGTGTGTCCAATCACACTTGGCCAATAATTCTATTCTGTTCTGTTCTGTTCTATTCTATTTTACTTGGAAGGACGTCACAGAGAAATAAATCAATTTTAGGAATAGAAAGGAAGCTTCGGGTAAAACATTAAGATCTTCCTATTTATTTATTATTTATTTATTATTTAGATTTGTATGCCGCCCCTCTCCGAAGACTCGGGGCGGCTCACAGCAGAGAAAAACAAATCATAAATAATCTGAATACATTTAAAACATTTAAGATTTAAAAAGAAAACCCCATATAATACATACACACTCACAAGCATACCATACACAATTTAAACATGCCCAGGGGGAGATGTCTTAGTTCCCCCATGCCTGACGGCAAAGGTGGGTTTTAAGGAGTTTACAGAAGGCAGGTAGAGTAGGGGCAGTTCTAATCTCCGGGGAGAGTTGGTTCCAGAGAGCCGGTGCCGCCACAGAGAAGGCTCTTCCCCTGGGGCCCGCCAACCGACACTGTTTAGTTGACGGGATCCGGAGAAGGCCCACTCTGTGGGACCTAATCGGTCGCTGGGATTCGTGCAGCAGGAGGCGGTCTCGGAGGTATTCTGGTCCGATGCCATGAAGGGCTTTGAAGGTCATAACCAACACTTTGAATTGTGACCGGAAATTGATCAGCAGCCAATGCAGACTGCGGAGTGATGGTGAAACATGGGCATACCTAGGTAAGCCCATGACTGCTCTCGCAGCTGCATTCTGCACGATCTGAAGTTTCTGAACACTTTTCAGAGGTAGCCCCATGTAGAGAGCATTACAGTAGTCGAACCTCGAGGTGATGAGGGCATGAGTGACTGTGAGCAATGAGTCCTGGTCCAGATAGGGCCGCAACTGGTGCACCAGGCGAACCTGGGCAAACGCCCCCCTCGCCACAGCTGAGAGATGGTTTTCTAATGTGAGCTGTGGATCGAGGAGGACGCCCAAGTTGTGGACCCTCTCTGAGGGGGCCAATGATTCCCCCCCAGGGTGATGGACGGACAGATGGGATTGTCCTTGGGAGGCAGAACCCACAGCCACTCCGTCTTATCCGGGTTGAGTTTGAGTCTGTTGACACCCATCCAGGCCCCAACAGCCTCCAGGCACCGGCACATCACTTCCACCGCTTCGTTGACTGGTCATGGGGTGGAGATGTAAAGCTGGGTATCATCGGCATATTGATGATACCTCACCCCATGTCCTTGGATGATCTCACACAGCGATTTCATGTAGATGTTGAATAGCAGGGGGGAGAGGACTGACCCCTGAGGTACCCCACAAGGGAGCGACCTCGGAGCCGACCTCTGACCCCCCACTAACACCGACTGCGACCGGCCAGAGAGGTAGGAGGAGAACCACTGAAGAACAGTGCCTCCCACTCCCAACCCCTCCAGCCGGTGCAGAAGGATACCATGGTCGATGGTATCGAAAGCCGCTGAGAGGTCAAGAAGCACCAGGACAGAGGATAAACCCCTGTCCCGGGCCCGCCAGAGATCATCCATCAACGCGACCAAAGCGGTTTCCGTGCTGTAACCGGGCCTGAAGCCTGACTGCTGGGGACCTAGATAATCGGCTTCTTCCAAGGACCGCTGGAGCTGGAGTGCCACCACCTTCTCGACAACCTTCCCCGTAAAGGGAAGGTTGGAGACTGGACGATAGTTATTAAGTACGGCTGGGTCCAGGGAGGGCCTCTTGAGGAGGGGGCGCACAAGCGCTTCTTTATAGAGAGTTGGAAAGACTCCCCTCCCCAAGGAAGCGTTGGTAATCTCCTGGGCCCAGCTCCGTGTCACCTCCCTGCTGGCCGAGACCAACCAGGAGGGACACGGATCCAGTAAACAGGTGGCGGAACTCACAGCTCCAATGGCCTTGTCCACTTCATCAGGTGTCACCAGATCAAACTCTTCCCAGACAGGTGGACAAGTACGTGCCCCAGTCACCTCGACTGACTCGTTGTCAGTCGACTCTGTATACAGAGAGAGCAGATTAATGAAATTATGGAGGATCACCCCAAACAAAGATGTTTACTTTTCAGTTTGCAGCAAAACCACCTGTATGAGTTCACTTAACAACTGTTGCGAAAAGGGTTGAAAAATTGTATTGCTCAGATGGCAAGTATATTCTGAAATGGAACAGTGTCCTGTTTTAGTATTAAGATAATTGCAGCTGAGTTAAACCTTGACTTAGTCATGTTTGCAATAGATCTATTTAAATAATTGGAAGGAGTTAGTGTTATTACATTTAAGAAAAACTTCCTGGCATTGATATACTCCCATAATGTACATTTCTTCAATCCTTTGCTATTTCTATGGATCAGACACACATGCACATAAATACACAGCAAAGTGTACAAAATCAGTGTTGTTTGCTGCTTGCTGAGAGGCAAATTGCTGGGAGGCAGAGACAGATCCCCTCCCTTGTTTTCCTCACCCAAAACTAAGGTGTGTTTATACTCTGAAAAATACGGTAACTAGAAAAGAAACCCTTGTGTGGTTTTTTTGGAGCAAAAATTAATATAAGACCCGGTCCTATTTTTGGGGAAATACAATATTTATAAGCACACAAACCATTCACCCACTTACATACTCATACATACTCATACTGCAAGACGAATGTGTCTCCTGCATGTTTCCAACCAATCCTGAGCTTTCTTTTGCCAATTGGGCCCACCTTACTTGCTGATGTCATCCATCCGTCCTGTTTCCAGTCTCTTTCATGGATGCTTTTGATGGAGTGGGATCAGTGAAGGGCTACATAATTTACTACCACATTGTCGGCATGGCTTGTTATTGGGTATGGCTTGCTGGCCATGTGATCAGGTGGGAGTGGCTTGATGATCATGTGACCAGGGGGTGGCTTAAAGGTCATGTGAACCGTCTTCTGCCGCACGAATCCCAGCGGACGATGAGGTCTCACAGAGTTGGCCTTCTCCGGGTCCCATCAACTAAACAATGTCGTCTGGCGGGTCCCAGGGGAAGAGCCTTCTTTGTGGCTGCCCTGGCCCTCTGGAATCAACTCCCCCCAGAGATCAGAACTGCCCCCACCCTCCTTGTCTTTCGCAAACTACTTAAGACCCACCTATATCGCCAGGCATGGGGGAATTGAGATATCTCCCCCAGGCTTTTTATAGTTTTATGTACGGTATGCGTGTGTTGCATGGTTTTTAAATGATGGGCTTTTAGATGCTTTTTTAATATTAGATTTGTTTACATGGTCACACTGTTTTATTATTGTTGTGAGCCGCCCCGAATCTTTGGAGAGGGGCGGCATACAAATCTAATAAATTATTATTATTATTATTATTATTATTATTATTATTATTATTATTATTATTATGTTCTGTCTGGGTTCCCCCAGACCTCAACACCAACTGGAAAAAACAGCCAGACACTCTGGTAAAAGCCAAAAGTATTTTATAACTGGAAAAAATAAGCACAGAGGAACCTGTTCTTCCCAACAGACAGGCTATAATACGGTACAGCAGGGTCCTGATGTCCAGACAATACAGCAAGCTTCTTGCTGGCACACACCCCCAAGGTTTCAATAGTCAAAGGCACAAACCAGGATTCCAAGACGCCAAAGTTCACAGTCAGGTCCCACGACTCTCAAAGATAAAACTCCACAAGCCAGGAAGGGTGGGTCTGCCTTTTAGCCTTTCCCAAGAGCACCACACCCAAACCCAGCTGTTGCCACTTTAATGCTGAAAGTATTTAGCCAATTGATTCCGTCTCTGAGTAGCTCTTCGTTGTCGCAGATCAATTATGGCTTGTGCACTTTCCTCTAAGGAATCCAGGCTGCTTGCTGGGGAGAGCTCCCCCTGGTGGGACTCTGGCTGTCCTCCCTCTTCTTCAGCCTGGGATTCCTCCTCCTCGTCTGTCTGCACCTCCTGTTCCTCAGCCTCTCCCTCTGAGCTGGAAACCGACAGAAGGTCAGCCGTTCCCGGAGGGGCCTCAGACGGAACCGCAACATATTATTATTATTATTATTATTATTATTAAATGTGGCCAACTTGATGTCACTCTTTCTATTCGATTTTTTTATGCCGCCCTTCTCCTTAGACTCAGGGCGGCTTACAACATGTTAGCAATAGCACTTTTTAATTAGACACAAGAACACTTTTCCCTCAACACTGTCAAACTATTCACTAAGTCTGCACTACTATTACTACTAGTTTTTTCTCATCAACCCTGTCACCCATCTCCTCCCACTTATGACTGTAATTTGTTGTTGTATCCTTAAGATTTTTATTTATATTCATTATTTCCTGATTGCTTATTTGTACCCTATGACAATCATTAAGTGTTGTACCTCATGATTCTTGACAATTGTATCTTTTCTTTTATGTCCACTGAGAGCATCTGCACCAAAGACAAATTCCTTGTGTGTCCAATCACACTTGGCCGATAAATAAGTCTATAATTGTTTTTAAAATCTGGGATGTTCAATGGAATTAAAGGAAAGAAAATCTCTGAACAAAACAAAAAACTCTCATTCTTCCACCACTACCCACTAGGTTTTAAACCCAAAAATACCAGGCCATTTTTTTTCTCCCCCTATTATCGGCTTTTTTCCTGGATCCCTAAGGAGAGGCAATAAATAAAGTGTTTTGTCTTTCTTTGCCTGAGGGTTTCATAAATCTCCTTTCTGTTCTCAGAATCTCTTTGAAAAGGTTGGATGAGAAATGCAGAAAAATCAGCAGCCCTCGAGGCATTGCTCAAAGAGACGGGAGGTGGAATGAACTTTCTTTCTTTTTTTACAGTAATTTGAAAGCAATATCTCAGCCAGGAAAGCATTCTTTTTAAAAAAAAAATTCTCATCATATCAGCCTGTAGCAAAAGGGCATCGCAATAAAACTGAAGTCAAAGCCATGGAAGGGGTAAGAACCAGGCTCTGTTTTTAGGAAGGGGTCCGCCTTTTTAGGAAGGGGACTGCCTTATGGGACCGCCTTTTGCCGCATGAATCCCACCGACTTGTTAGGTCTCACAGAGTTGGCCTTCTCCGGGTCTGGCGGGGCCCAGGGAAAGAGCCTTCTCTGTGGTGGCCCCGGCCCTCTGGAATCAGCTCCGTCCAAAGATTCACACTGCCCCCGCCATCCTCGCTTTTTGCAAGGGTCTCAAGACTTATTTACGTCGCCAGGCATGGGGCAATTAGATCAAGCCCCCTTCCTCTGTTTATGAGATGTAATATGTAATTGACATCAGTCTATTCAAAAAGAGGATAAATCAGCACCTAAAAACCAATAACGTATTGGACCCAAATGGCTTGACTGAGGGCAAATCATGTCAGACGAATCTCATTGATTTCTTTGACTATGTCGCAAAGGTGTTGGATGAAGATGGTGCTGTGGATATTGCCTATCTGGACTTCAGCAAAGCCTTTGATACGGTTCCACATAAAGAGCTGATAGATAAATTAGTGAAGATTGGACTTAATCCTGGGATAGTTCAGTGGATTTGCAGGTGGCTGAAGAATAGACATCAGAGGGTTGTTGTTAATGGCGAGTATTCTGAGCAGAGACAGGTTACAAGCGGTGTGCCACAACGGTCTGTTCTGGGTCCTATATTTTTTAATATCTTTGTGAGTGACATAGGGGAAGATTTGGTAGGGAAGGTTTGTCTATTTGCTGATGACTCTAAAGTGTGCAATAGGGTTGATATTCCTGGAGGCGTCTGTAATATGGCAAATGATTTAGCTTTACTAGATAAGTGGTCAAAGCAATGGAAACTGCAGTTTAATGTTTCCAAATGTAAAATAATGCACTTGGGGAAAAGGAATCCTCAATTTGAGTATTGTATTGGCAGTTCTGTGCTAGCAAAAACTTCAGAAGAGAAGGATTTAGGGGTAGTGATTTCTGACAGTCTCAAAATGGGTGAACAGTGCAGTCAGGTGGTAGGGAAAGCAAATAGAATGCTTGGCTGCATAGCTAGAGGTATAACAAGCAGGAAGAGGGAGATTGTGATCCTGCTGTATAGAGCGCTGGTGAGACCATATTGGGAATACTGTGTTCAGTTCTGGAGATCTCACCTACAAAAAGATATTGACAAAATTGAACGGGTCCAAAGATGGGCTACAAAAATGGTGGAAGGTCTTAAGCATAAAATTTATCAGGAAAGACTTTATGAACTCAATCTGTATAGTCTGGAGGACAGAAGGAAAAGGGGGGACATGATCAAAACATTTAAATATGTTAAAGGGTTCAATAAGGTTCAGGAGGGAAGTGCTTTTAATAGGAACCCAAGAACCAGGAGGCACAATCTGAGGTTACTTGGGGGAAAGATCAGAAGCAAGGTGAGAAAATATTATTTTACTGAAAGAGTAGTAGATGCTTGGAACAAACTTCCAGCAGAGGTGGTTGGTAAATCTGCAGTAACTGAATTTGAACATGCCTGGGATAAACATATATCCATCCTAAGATAAAATACAGGATAAGGGCAAACTAGATGGACCAGGAGGTCTTTTTCTGCCGTCAATCTTCTATGTTTCTATGTCTTCTAGTCCAACCCCTTGCCCTAGCAGGTGTTGTGGTTAGCTCTGGCCCAGCTCCTGCCCCAAGGAATGTGCAGGTGGATGTGGGGGAAAATCCACATGCCGCAGGCCTGTTTCGCTCCCGATGGAATCTGCCGACGGAGCCTCCTCTGACCAAGGAAACGTGAGTGACAGCGAAGAGGGGAGTTTGGCAGACAGGCCAGGAGGAGATCCATCATCTGTATCATCCCTGGATTCTGAACAAGAATTAATGACACATCCACGCAAGCGTAGAGTGATGCATAGGAGACAACAACTGAAGGATTATTACAAGAGAAAATGAGGCCACCTGTGGTTGGGTGGGGCTGCTGTAATTAGTGCTACAGATAAAAGCATAGCCTGGTGTTTTAGCCTCATGGCAGTTTATCTGATTCATTGTTTCGCCAAGATCGTGGTTTGTGTGCTGTTCAAGATTGTGTGTGGACTCTCTGGACTTTAGAATTGGACTCAATTTCCCAGTTATTGGGTGAGCAATTGGATTGCATTTAACCTGTGACTTGTGTGTACCAGAAAATCCCTTTGACATTTAAAAAGGGAGCTGTTTCTGTTTTTCTGTTTATAAAAACTTTTGGGTTTTCCTTTTATCGTGTGGGGGGGTGTCTTCCTGGACTAATTACCCTGTAATTACGGGCGGTTGAAACACGCCGGCAGAACAGCAGGAGACCCTAGTGCAGTGATGGTGGACCAATGGCACAGATGCCATAAGTGGCACGTGGAGCCACATTGGAAGACACATGAGGCTTTGCCCCATATGAGCTCCTGTGCACATGTGCATGTTGGCCAGCTGATAGCATTCTCTAGAGCGGAGGTCTTCATAAATGGCTGGAGAATTCTGGGAGTTGAAATCCACAAGTCTTAAAGTTGCCAAGTTTGGGGACCCCTATTCTAGAAAATAAAATGAATAATGCTTGAAACCGAATGTGTTGCCAGAAACCTTGATTTTGTTTGGTAGTCTGTAGGAAGGAGGATTAAGACTATTACGTGGAATGGAGCATTTTGGGATGTTCACTTAGGCTGTGAAAGTAGCAAAAGGAACACTTTAGATTGTTGTCTTTGAGGAAGTGATTATTTTGTGAGTGGCCGTAAAGGTGTCTTCATCTAAATCACGAAGGCACCTTTAGGACAATGCTCAAAATGTGCTTTCAAAATTCTAAGTGAGATGATTCTGTCATTTCACTGTTCTAGAGTTGCTCACTTCTAGGATGTGGGTGAATTCAATGACCTGCTTGTTTTTGAGACAATTGACATGGAGATTCTTGGAAAATCCTTGGTCAAGTCACATGATTGTCAAGCCACTCCCAACTGGTCACATGGCCGGCCAGACACTTTTTAAAGTTTCTTCTTTAAAACTTCCAGTGTTGGAGCATTCACAACTTCTGGAGTCAAGCTGTTCCACTGATTAATTGTTCTAACTGTCAGGAAACTTCTCCTTAGTTCTAAGTTGCTTCTCTCCTTGTTTAGTTTCCACCCATTGCTTCTTGTTGAACCCTCTGGTGCTTTGGAGAATAGCTTGACTACTTCTTCTTTGAGATGCTGGAACACAGCTATCATGTCTCCCCTGGTCCTTCTTTTCATTAAACTAGCCATGCCCAGTTCCTGCAACCGTTCTTCCTATGTTTTAGCCTCCCGTTGTTCTGTCTGGGTCCCCCCAGACGCCAGCACCAACCAAAAAGAATATCCAGACACACTGGTAAAAAGCAAAGGCAGTTTATATAATTGAAAGCAAACACAGATAACAAAAACTGTTCTTACAGACAGGAACACAATGAAGCTTTACAGAGGTTTCACGAAGGCCAGGCAATAAAACAGGATTCTTGCTGGCAAAAACAATGCTGGAGATAATAAAACCCACGCCTCCCCCAAGTCTTCCAGACTTCTAGGCCACAAGCCAAGATCAGAGACGCCGAGAATCGAAGCAAGGTCACAGGACTTCCAATTGATAACTCTCCACAAGACTGTAAGGGCGGGCCTGCCTTTTCAACCCTGCTGAGGAGAACCACACCCAAACCCAGCTGTTGCCAATTCAGGGATGGAAATACCTTTCTAATTGGCCCCGTCTTTGAGCTGCTCGTCGCTGCCTCATGTCTATTACAGCCTGTGCGTCTTCATCCAATGAATCCAGGCTACTAGCTGGGGAGAGCCCCCCCCCCCCCCCGGGGGGTCTCAGGCTGCTCTCCCTCCTCCTCTTCCTGACGTTCCTCTCCCCCGTCTGCCTGGTCCTCCCCCTCCTGTTCACTGTCCTCCTCCTCTGGGCATGGATCCGGCAGAGCTCCAGCCGGTCCCTGAGGAGCCTCAGGCTGAATCACAACACCCGTTCCCCTAATCATCTTTGTTGCTCTGCTCTGCACTTTTTCTAGAGTCTCAGCATCCTTATTGCATTTCTTTTCCATCCTCAAAACCCACAGCAAAGTACTGTAGTTTTGGCACGTTCTGATTTATTGCTCTTCTCTAGGGATTCCATCCAATCTCCCCTCTTACCCGTTTCTCCAATTTTCTCTGCGTGACGGTCCAAAGGGATAAAAACTTCTCCTCTGTGTAGGTATACAGTCACCACGGCGAGAGTATTGAATGCCAAAAGTTGGAAAAGCAATGAAATACCTGCAGGGGAATGTTGGATTATTATAAAAATGAAGTGACTTTGCAGAAAAACATGAAGCTAACCAGTACAGGGATGGCCACAATGGAATCCAAAATTTGTGTTGTTTAAGTGAGCATTTGTTGAGTTTTGCTCCATGTTACGTCCTTTCTTGCCACAGTTGTTAAGTGAATCACTACGGTTGTTAATTAGGGATACAGTTAATGATCCTGGCTTCCCCATTGACTTTGCTGGTCAGAAAGCAAAGCTGGTCATCATCATCATCATCATCATTATTTATTACATTTGTATCCCGCCCTTCTCCAAAAACTCCAAAAGATACAGTAATGTGTTTTTATACTGATAAGACGGAGTGGCTGTGGGTTTTGCCTCCCAAGGACAATTCCACCTGTCCATCCATTACCATGTGGGGGGAGTCATTGACCCCCTCAGAGAGGGTCCGCAACTTGGGCGTCCTCCTCGATCCACAGCTCACATTAGAGAAACATCTTTCAGCTGTGGCGAGGGGGGCGTTTGCTCAGGTTCGCCTGGTGCACCAGTTGCGGCCCTATCTGGATCGGGAGTCACTGCTCACAGTCACACATGCCCTCATTACCTCGAGGCTCGACTACTGTAACGCTCTCTACATGGGGCTACCTTTGAAGAGTGTTCGGAAACTTCAGATCGTGCAGAATGCAGCTGCGAGAGCAATCATGGGCTTTCCCAAAAATGCCCATGTTTCACCAACACTCTGCAGTCTGCATTGGTTGCCGATCAGTTTCCAGTCACAATTCAAAGTGTTGGTTATGACCTATAAAGCCCTTCATGGCACCGGGTCAGATTATCTCAGGGACCGCCTTCTGCCACACGAATCCCAGCGACCAGTTAGGTCCCACAGAGTGGGTCTTCTCCGGGTCCCGTCAATTAAACAATGTCGCTTGGTGGGACCCAGGGGAAGAGCCTTCTCCGTGGTGGCCCTGACCCTCTGGAACCAACTCCCCCCAGAGATTAGAATTGCCCCCACCCTCCTTGCCTTTCGTAAGCTCTTCAAAACCCACCTCTGCCATCAGGCATGGGGGAACTAAGATAATCTTTCCCCCTAGGCTTCTACAATTTATGTATGGTATGTTTGTATGTATGATTGGTTTTATAACAAGGGTTTTTAGCTGTTTTAGTATTGGATTTTGACATGCTGTTTTTATCACTGTTGTTAGCCGCCCCCAAATCCAATAAATAAAATAAATAAATAAATACTTATTACTGTTGTTATTGTAACCTATATTTTTGTATTGTTTTTTTGTAAGCAGCCCAGAATCCAATTGGATTTGGGCGGCATATAAATTAAATCATTCATTCATATACGTACATTCATTCATTCATTCATTTTTCCCACATGTGTTTATAGGTTAGTCTGTTCTACTCTTCTAACTAGGTTAACCTGGTCAGGTTTAACTTCTTTCCATTTCTGATTTACCTGAGCCTTGGTTCCATAACTGTCTGAGAAAAGAAACTTTTGCCAGACCTATCCTAGAATACAGCTCATCTGTCTGGAACCCATACCACATCTCGGACATCAATACCCTTGAAAACATCCAAAAATATTTCACCTGAAGAGCTCTTCACTCCTCCACTCGAAACAGAATACCCTACGAAAATAGACTAACAATCCTGGATCTAGAAAGCTTAGAAATAAAGCCGCCTAAAACACGATTTAAGTATTGCCCGCAAGATCATATGCTGCAACGTCCTACCTGTCAATGACTACTTCAGCTTCAACCGCAACAACACAAGAGCACGCAACAGATTCAAACTTAATATTTATTTATGGTTAGAGTTGAAAGGGACCATGAAGGCCATCGAGTTCAACCCCCTGCCCAAGCAGGAACACCAGTCAAGTGGCAGTTCAATCTTCTCTTAAAAATGTCCAGAGTGTTGGAGTTCAAACTTAATATTTATTTATTGTTAGAGTTGAAAGGGACCATGAAGGCCATCGAGTTCAACCCCCTGCCCAAGCAGGAACACCAGTCAAGTGGCAGTTCAATCTTCTCTTAAAAGTGTCCAGAGTGTTGGAGTTCACAACGTCCGCTGGTAGGTTGTTCCATTGGTTGATCGCTTTGACCGTCAGGAAGTTCCTCCTTATCTCCATGTTGAATCTCTCCTTGGTCAGCTTCCAGCCATTGTTCCTCGTCCGGCCCTCTGGTGCCCTGGAGAATAAAGTGATCCCCTCCTCTCTGTGACATCCCACTATCCCATATTAACCACTACAATCATGTATGACTGAAGCAATCGAGTTGTCAAAGCGTGGAACTCATTACCAGACTCAATAGTGTCAACCCCTAACCCCCAACATTTCTCCCTTAGACTCTCCACGATTGACCTCTCTGTTGTATCCTGAAATGGCTACCTTGTAACGCTGTAAATAGTTTGTTCCTCTTTTCCAGCGCTGTCTGAGCCCAAGCAGGAAGTCGCTCCTGATTGGCTCAGACGCGGCCGGCTCTCGCTTTGGCGGGAACCGCAAAAGTATAAAAGAAGCGGCTTCTCCCTGCAGAGCCAGTCGGTACTCGCTGAATCGTCACTTTACCTTGCTGAGCTGTCACTTATTCTCTGAGCTGAATAAAAGTACCGATTGCTCAAACCCTGTCTCTGGGTCTACTTCACTGGCGACGAACGAACGGAAGAACTTCGCGTGCAACATGGACAAAATCCAGATCGGCCAGGCTCCAGAACTTTTCGATGCCGAGAAAATGACTTGGGACGAGTACATGGCCACCTTCGAGATATTCCTCGAGGCGGCGGGAATGCAGGACGCCGGAGCCGATCGCAGACGGGCTATTTTTCTAAACTACTGCGGCGCAGAGATCCGTAGACTTGCCCAAACTCTCACCGAACCAGAACAAGCAAGAGCCACAGCGTGGGACGTCCTTCAACAGAAACTAGCGAGCCATTTTAAACCAACCAGACCAGCCGTGGTTTACCGGCATCAATTTCACATGATGGCTCAGAGAGAAACCGAGTCGATAAGCCAATTCACAACGCGGCTTCGAACGGTACTCGCTCAATGCAAGTTTCAAGATCCGGAAGCTCGCCTCACCGACGCCTTGATTTTCGGCATGAAGAACCACACAGTGAGAAGTAAACTCCTCACCGAAGATGAGCCGACTCTACAAACCGTAATCAAATTAGCGCAAACCGCGGAAGCAGCCGACGCAGCGGCAAGAGAATTAAAAGAGCACGGAAGGCGAGAAACCATTGCCAAAATCGACGCCGAGTCTCCCAGCGCCATGGGAACAGACGTCCGCGGCCAGCTAACTAACAACGGGGACGACTGCCTCCTCCTGCAAGACCAACCGAGACACCCTAGAGCTACTCATCCAGCCCCCTGCGCGGGCTGCCGGGGAAATCACCAGCGCCATCGATGCCCGTTCCGCGACACCACTTGCCGCCGTTGCAACCGGAGAGGCCACATCGCCATCGCATGCAGGGCAACGGCACCAGAAGAAACTTTTGCCACACAACAATACCAGCGACCCCAAAACCACCCCCCCCAATCGCGAGAAAGGAGACCGTTCCGCAACTCGGGTCAAAGGAATTACCCCACCGCTAACCGAGACTACAATAGAGGTAACTCTCAATATTCCGTGAATAACACGGCAACCAAAAAGGGGGCTAAAATTGTTATCTCGTTGTTGCTAAATAACCAGCCTTGCTCAATGGAGCTAGATACGGGTTCGAGATATACCATCATGCCCTGGGAAAAATTTAAGCTATATATGCCTAATGTGTCTGAGGCTGACCTAATTCAAACCTCTTTGGTGATCAGAGACTTCCAAGGGGGGGTAATCTCGGTCCTGGGAACTGCAAATGTACCTATTGTATTTAAGAATGTCAAATGTACCCTTCCCATGCTTATTGTGACGGGGGCCAAACACTCCCTGCTAGGGCTAGCATGGATGGAACCGTTGGGGATTGAAATTTCGGGTGTGTGTAATGTAAACTGTGATATTATGCCTAACTTTGTGAAAGAGTTCCCTGAAGTGTTCAGCCCCACCTTAGGATTGTATAAGGGAACCCCCATATCTTTCTCTATTGACCCCAAGGTCCCACCAGTTAGACTGAAACCTCGCAGGGTTCCCCTCCCGCTTCTCCCCAAGCTAGACTTACAGCTGGACAAACTCATTAGTCAAGGTATCTTGGTCCCTGTGGAACAGGGGCCATGGGAAACTCCCATAGTGACACCCCTGAAGCCAGATGGCTCCTTAAGAGTTTGCGCTGATTACAAATCAACCCTGAATAAGGCACTCCAACACCACCCCTACCCCATTCCGGTTGTGCAACAACTCTTACACTCCCTGGGGGAGGGGAAAAGGTTCGCAAAGATCGACCTGGCGCAGGCTTACCAGCAACTTCCGGTCGATGAACAAACAGCAAACGCTCAAACAATTGTAACGCACAGGGGGGCTTTCAAATGCACGAGGTTACAGTTTGGGGTGAGCATAGCCCCAGGGATATTCCAGAGCATCATGGAACGCCTATTGTCAGGGGTAAATGGGGCCATCCCATATTTTGATGACATCTTAATTGCAGGGGAAAACCAGGAACAAGTGAACAAAAGAATAAGGGAAGTACTTAAGAGGCTACAGGACAAAGGGTTACGAATCAAGCCTGATAAATGTGTCTGGGGAACTAACAGTATTGAATTCCTAGGATATAAAATAGATAAGGAAGGTATCCACCCCACAACTGAGAAGCTGAGAGCAATTAGAGAAGCCCCAGAGCCACGAGATAAGAGTGAGTTGCAAGCATTTTTGGGCCTCCTTAATTTTTATTCCGTTTTTTTAAAGCAGAAGGCAACAGTAGCAGAGCCTCTCCATCGTTTACTCCAGAAGGAAGCCCGCTGGACATGGGGGAAAATTGAACGTGAAGCCTTTGCTCAAATAAAAAATTTACTAACTTCTAAAAGTGTAGTAGTCCAATATAGTGCCTCACTACCCATTAGGCTCACGTGCGACGCTTCGCCGTACGGCATAGGAGGAGTCCTAGCTCACGTTCTACCTAATCAGACAGAGGCCCCAATAGCATTTTTTTCAAGAACCATGACCAGCACGGAGAGAAATTATAGCCAGTTAGACAAGGAGGCTCTGGCATTAGTGGCAGGGGTAAAGAAGTTTCACAATTACATTTTTGGAAGAAATTTTGAGCTAGTCACTGACCACAAACCCCTACTAGGCCTGCTAGCCCCCAACAAGCCCACTCCACCTTTTATGTCTCCAAGACTAATCAGATGGGCCCTTTTCCTCTCTGGGTATCAGTATGAGCTCACCCACAAGGGGGGGAAGGAAATCAATCATGCAGACGGCCTCAGCAGATGCCCCATAGCAGACTTGGTAGAAGACCCTGTTCCAACCACAGACGTGCTAATGATAGAACTCGAGGAAAACCCACTAACCACAGCAAAAGAGGTAGCTGCACACACGCAGCAAGACCAAATCCTGAAACAAGTAGTGAACTGTGTTCTAAAGGGATGGCAAAATGATATTGTTAAACCTGAATTGTGTGATTTTAAGAACAAAAGGCTTGAATTGTCATATGTAAAAGGTTGTTTGCTGTGGGGGGATAGAGTGATCATCCCCAAACGCCTAAGGGAAAAGGTACTCAGAATGTTACACGTGGGCCATCCTGGGATTGTCAGGATGAAGAGCCTAGCAAGGGGGCATTTATGGTGGCCAGGGCTTGATGCTGATATTGAAAGTTGGGTTTCAAAGTGTGACCCGTGCCAAGAGTCTAGGCCCAATCCCCCCAAAACAACTCCGGCTGAGTGGGAACAGCCTGCTGGCCCTTGGTCTAGGATCCACATTGATTTTGCTGGCCCAGTGGGGTCTCAGTATTTCCTAATAGTGGTTGATGCTTTCTCCAAATGGTTGGAAATAATAGCAATGAACAACATAACCACAAGTGCCACTATCAAGGTATTGAGCAGACTATTTGCATCCCATGGTTGCCCTGATCTATTGGTGTCTGACAATGGACCACAACTAACAGCCAGGCAATTCGAATTATTCCTAGATGGCCTGGGGGTCAGACATGCCCTCATCTCGCCTTACTCGCCCTGGGCTAACGGGTTGGCAGAACGTTACGTAAGGGTGGCAAAAGAGGCATTGCACAGGTCAGGCCCTGGAGATGTGCAACAGAACTTGGACCAATTCTTATTAACCCAGCACATTACCCCTAACTCGCACACACATGTAAGCCCTGCAGAGTTATTGATGGGGAGAAAGTTGAGGTCACCACTAGACAGGTTAAACCCAAGGTTCTGTTTGAATAATAACCAAATGTGCATAAAACCAGAAAGAGAAATGTATTTGGGTCAAAATGTATATGTAAAATGCTTTGATGGAAATGTAAACTGGATGAAGGGAATTATTGTTAAGCAAAATGCACCCAAGACTTATATTGTTAAACTGGAGGATGGTCGTTTGTGGAAACGACACATAGACCACATTCGGAAACGAACTGAAAACCAATTACAACAACCCGCTGACTCGGACTCTCCCCCCTCAACAGACTTTTATACATTGCCCGAACTAAGAAACACGCAGAGAGACTTATCGGGCCAGGGGGAACCATCCAGCGACGCCGAGCCATCCTCGTCCTCCGAGGCCTTCGTTGGGCCCGCCAGGCCTAGTCCGCCGCACCGGGAGAACAGCGGCGAGCCATCCTCCACAGTCAGTGGCGAAGGAGGAAATGGACTGCGCAGGTCAGCGCGAGAGTCTCGAAGGCCTCACCGATTGGACGACTTCGTCACGTGGCTTTCTTGATGGATGGGTCCAACTATGAGGGGAGGGGTGTTGTATCCTGAAATGGCTACCTTGTAACGCTGTAAATAGTTTGTTCCTCTTTTCCAGCGCTGTCTGAGCCCAAGCAGGAAGTCGCTCCTGATTGGCTCAGACGCGGCCGGCTCTCGCTTTGGCGGGAACCGCAAAAGTATAAAAGAAGCGGCTTCTCCCTGCAGAGCCAGTCGGTACTCGCTGAATCGTCACTTTACCTTGCTGAGCTGTCACTTATTCTCTGAGCTGAATAAAAGTACCGATTGCTCAAACCCTGTCTCTGGGTCTACTTCACTCTCCAGGTTCCTAAGAGGTCAGTAAGGGGCGTATATAAGTGCACCAGTGTGCCTTTCGTCCCCTGTCCAATTGTCTTTCCTTTATCTCATATATCATATATATTTTCTTCCTTTCATATATCTTCTCCTCTATTTTATATTTTTCTTTATATATATTACCTCATGTCTATTCTCTTCTATATGTATTGTGTATTGGACAAAATAAACCAATAAAAAATAAAAAATAAAAAAATGTCCTGAATTTGAAGCAGGATGCAGCCTCCTGCTCCCCAATTATACCTCCTCTGTACAATTTGCAGAAACATTTTCCCCAATTTAATTCAGTACCCTTTCATTTCCCCTGAGATAAAATCCATCTCTTTTGCAAAAAAAAAGAAAAGAAAAAGGTTTCCTTTTTCTTTTCCCCTTTTTTTAATTGAAACCACATGTCGAAGCATTAGGAGGCCTAGAGATTTGGTCTGAAAAATTGGATCGGTCTATTAAAAATGCAAAAGTTGGAAAGCCAGGATTAAAATGCAAATGGAGCCAATTTCTCTCCAATTAACCTTTCTCTAGCTATTAAACTGGTTTGTCTCACCCCTGCAGACTCTGTGCAGTTGGTGAATTTATTTATTTATGAATATACTTCTTGTATTTGGCAAATCTTGAGATTCGTCTGGTCGTTTTTTTTTTTTTAACCGAGTGCATAGTATCATTTCCACTGCCTACTACAGTTAGTCTTAGTAACATAGAAACATAGAAGATTGACGGCAGAAAAAGACCTCCTGGTCCATGTAGTTTGCCCTTATCCTGTATTTTATCTTAGGATGGATATATGTTTATCCCAGGCATGTTCAAATTCAGTTACTGCGGATTTACCAATCACCTCTGCTGGAACTTTGTTCCAAGCATCTACTACTATTTCAGTAAAATAATATTTTCTCACCTTGCTTCTGATCTTTCTCCCAATTTTTTTATTTATGTATTTATTTATGTATGTATTTATGTATGCATTTATGTATTTATGTATGTATGTATGTATGTATGTATGTATGTATTTGTTTGTTTGTTTGTTTGTTTGTTTATTTGTTTATTTATTTATTTATTTATTTGGTCCAATACACAATGAGGGTTTTAGTGGGTATAAATCTATATACACATAGTAAAATACATGATGAAGGTTATAGAGGAGATACTCATAGTAAAATATATCTAAGAAATAATAGAAAAGAAGGTACAGTAATAGAACATATCAATGAAAGAATAGAAGAAGAGATATAGGAATAGAACAAAGGTATAGGAGATATAGGAGAGCAATAGGACAGGGGACGGAAGGCACTCTAGTGCACTTGTGCTCGCCCCTTGCTGACCACTTAGGAATCTGCATAGGTCAACTGTAGATAATCTAAGGGTAAAGTGTTGGGGGTTTGGGGATGACACTATGGAGTCCGGTAATGAGTTCCACACTTTGACAACTCAGTTACTGAAGTCATATTTTTTACAGTCAAGTTTGGAGCGGTTAATATTAAGTTTAAATCTGTTGTGTGCTCTTGTGTTCTTGTGGTTGAAGCTGAAGTAGTGGCCGACAGGCAGGACGTTGCAACATATGATCTTGTGGGCAATACTTAGATCTTGTTTAAGGCGTCTTAGTTCTAAACTTTCTAGGCCCAGGATTGAAAGTCTAGTCTCGTAGGGTATTCTGTTTCGAGTGGAGGAGTGAAGGGTGTGCCCCCTTGTTCTTGTGTTCACTTTCCTATTAAAAGCACTTCCCTCCTGAACCTTATTGAACCCTTTAACATATTTAAATGTTTTGATCATGTCCCCCCTTTCCCTTCTGTCCTCTAGACCAGTGTTTCCCAACCTTTTTTGAGCCACGGCACATTATTCATATTTTCAAAATCCTGGGGAACATTGAAAGGGTGGGTGGGGGGTGGGGGGTGGGCTAAAGAAAAGTTTGGACAAAAAAACCCTCTCTCTTCCTCCCTTTCGCTCTATTTCTCCCTCTTTCTCTCTTTTCCTTCCTTCCCTTCTTTGTCTCTCTCCATCCCTCTTTCTTTCTTCCTCTCTTTTTTGCTCTTTCTCTCTCCCTCCTTCCCTTCCTCTGTCTTTCTCTCTCTCTTGCTATCTCTTTCTTGCTTTTTTCTCTCTTTCTTGCTCTCTCTCTCTCTTTCACTGTCTCTTGCTATATGTCTCTTTCTTTGCCTCTCTTGCTATCTCTCTGTCTCTCTTGCTATGTCTCTCTTTCTTTCTTTCTCTCTGCCTCTCTTGCTATGTCTCTTTCTCTCTTGCTATGTCTCTCTTTCTTTCTCTTTCTCTCTCTGCCTCTCTTGCTATGTCTCTCTTTCTCTCTTGCTATGTCTCTCTTTCTTTCTTTCTCTCTCTGCCTCTCTTGCTATGTCTCTTTCTTTCTCTTTCTCTCTCTGCCTCTCTTGCTATGTCTCTCTTTCTCTCTTGCTATGTCTCTCTTTCTTTCTCTCTCTCTGCCTCTCTTGCTATGTCTCTCTTTCTCTGCCTCTCTTGCTGCCTCTCTTTCTCTCTCTGTCTCTTTCTCTGCCTCTCTTGCTGTCTCTCTCTCTGCCTCTCTTATATGTCTCTCTTTCTTTCTCTCTCTCTCTCTCTCAGCTGACTGCAAGCGGGAGCCCTGACGGCAGCTGGACGTGCTGTTGGACGCCGTATATGCCAAGCCCGCAGCGCCAGCAGTACGGCGTCCAGCAGCACGTCCAATCGCCACCGTCAGGGCTCCCACTTGCAGTCAGCTGAGAGAGAGAGAGAGAGCTCCAGCCGCCTGGAGCTCCCTCTCGCCGCCGCCATCTCCCCGCGACTGCCTGCGGCCGCTGCAGCCACCCCCCCCCCGCTCCCCCCGCCAGTGCCCTCCCGCCGGGCCCCAAAGGACACTTGCCGCCGACGCCAGGGCCCGGCGGGAGGGCACTGGCGGGGGGACCGGGGGGGGGTGCGGCTGCAGCTGGGAAAGGGAAAGGCGCAGGGAGGGAAGGCGCAGGGAGGGAAGCTGCCTGCCCGCCTGCCTCGGGGAGCCGCGCTTGCAGCCGCAAACCAAAAGGGCAACCCCCGCGCGCTCCCCAGCCCCGGCCCGCCTCTGCGCCCCCGCCCGGCCCGCGCTCTCTCCTGTCCTCTCCTGCCCGATGCCGCGGTTTCCGGCGCTCTCCTGCTGGGCCCCAAAGAAGGAAGGCGGGAAAAAGGCACGAAGAACGAAGCTCTCCTTCTTCTTCTTCCTGCCTTCCTTCTTTGGGGCTCAGCAGGAGAGCGCCGGAAACCGCGGCATCGGGCAGGAGCCAGGGGACAGCTGCGAGCGGGCGCTCCAGGTCGGCACCGGCAGCGCCCCGCCCAGCTGGAGCTTCCGTAGCTCTGCGGCACACCTGGCAGTGTCTCGCGGCACACTACTGTGCCGCGGCACACCGGTTGGGAAACGCTGCTCTAGACTATACAGATTGAGTTCATGAAGTCTTTCCTGATACGTTTTATGCTTAAGACCTTCCACCATTCTTGTAGCCTGTCTTTGGACCCGTTCAATTTTATCAATATCTTTTTATAGGTGAGGTCTCCAGAACTGAACATAGTCTTCCAAATGGGGTCTCACCAGCACTCTATACAGCGGGATCACAATCTCCCTCTTCCTGCTTGTTATACCTCTAGCTATGCAGCCAAGCATCCTACTCGCTTTCCCTACAGCCTGACCCCACTGTTCACCCATTTTGAGGCTGTCAGAAATCATGACCCCTACCTCTTCTTTTGCAATAGAGAATGGAGGCAGTTTTCACCTTTATGAGTTTGTTCTTAACTTTTGTAATTTCATCCAGGCGAAGGTAGACTAGAAATGTCATTAGATGACTGGAGCACTCCATTGAAAGGAAAGCGGCGATAATAAAACGAGTGACTAAATTTAGGTTTCCATTTTCCGTGGCATTTAATTCATAATGAGATAGCTTTGAGAGCTTCAAAATCCCTGCAGGAAAATTAAAATCTCAGGTTTGGAAGGGGGGGGAGGGGTTATCCCTGCCACAGCAAAGTCAGATTTCTCTAACATGGGACTCTCTGGGAAGGTTGAAAGAAACTACAAGTCCCAGAATACTTTGTTGGCAACTCCCAGAATGCCAATTCCAGCTGCCTATTTGAAAGAGAGCAGCTGTATCATATTTGTTTGAAGACTTGTCCAGAAAAGGCGGGGAGAAGCCTCCGTGGGCCTCTCTAGGAATCTCCCGGGAAGAAAGAGGGCCAGGAAAGGCAGAGAAAAGCCTCCGTGGGGCCTCTCTAGGAATCTCCTGGGAGGAAATAGGGCCAGAAAAGGCGGGGAAAAGCCTCTGTGGGGCCTCTCTAGGAATCTCCTGGGAGGAAATAGGGCCAGAAAAGGCGGGGAAAAGCCTCTGTGGGGCCTCTCTAGGAATCTCCTGGGAAGAAACAGGGCCAGAAAAGGTGGGGAGAAGCCTCCGTGGGGCCTCTCTAGGAATCTCCTGGGAGGAAACAGGGCCAGAAAAGGTGGGGAGAAGCCTCCGTGGGGCCTCTCTAGGAATTTCCTGGGAGGGAACAGGGCCAGAAAAGGAAGGGAAAAGCCTCCGTGGGGCCTCTCTAGGAATCTCCTGGGAGGAAACAGGGCCAGAAAAGGTGGGGAGAAGCCTCCGTGGGGCCTCTCTAGGAATTTCCTGGGAAGAAACGGGGCCAGAAAAGGCAGGGAGAAGCCTCCGTGGGGCCTCTCTAGAAATCTCCTGGGAGGGAACAGTGCCAGAAAAGGTGGGGAAAAGCCTCCTTGGGGCCTCTCTAGGAATCTCCTGGGAAGAAACAGGGCCAAAAAAGGCAGGGAAAAGCCTCCATGGGGCCTCTCTAGGAATCTCCTGGGAGGGAACAGGGCCAGAATAGGCAGGGAGAATCCTCCGTGGGGCCTCTCTAAGAATCTCCTGGGAGGGAACAGGGCCAGAAAAGGTGGGGAGAAGCCTCCGTGGAGCCTCTCTGGGAATCTCCTGGGAGGAAACAGGGCCAGAAATGGCGGAGAGAAGCCTCCGTGGGGGCTCTCTAGGAATCTCCTGGGAGGAAACAGGGCCAGAAAAGGCGGGGAGAAGCCTCTGTGGGGCCTCTCTAGGAATCTCCTGGGAGGAAACAGGGCCTCCACCCTCTCCATGGTTTCCCCAATCACACGCATTATTTGCTTTTACATTGATTCCTATGGGAAAAATGGCTTCTTCTTACAAACTTTTCTACTTAAGAACTTAGTCACGGAACGAATTAAGTTTGTAAGTAGAGACACCACTGTACTTGTGGACTTCATGGTTGACTAAGGAATTCTGGGAGTTGTAGTCGACGAATTGCAAAGTTGCCAAATTTGGAGGATTACCTGTACAAGAGTTCAGGCTTAAAAGAATATGCTAGAATCCATTATTTCTCTCGGGGAGGGTTGTGATGGGGGGGGGGGCAGGTGGCCAGGCTCCCCCTTTGCAGTCAAATTTGAAGCGTGTGATATGAATATTCTGGGCAAGGCAGAGAGGAAACCAAGCAGGTTCACTGGGGTGTGTACGTTTGTTGTGTTCCATTCCCCGGTTGATCAAATCATCAGAAAAAGAAATTAGATTTCTCTCCGCTTTGTCATGCCTGCTTGGCATCCAAATCACTTTCAGTATGAATGTTAACAACCCACGGGCTTTGTTCCTTTTGTTTTCGAGCGGTACCCTCCAAAAGACCTTTGGAACTCCAGGAGACATGACTCATCTGCTGTGATCCACATTCGCAATGGTCTTGTAGGTTGGAGTGAAAAGAAGCTTTGGCTGCGAGGTGAATCACGATCAGGACGATTGGATCTTTTGTCAATCCCTCTGCTCAGTGTGTGTGTCACCTCTAAAGTTTTTGAGCAACACTGCAACAGATGTAATGGAACTGGAAAAAGTGCAAAAAAGGGGGACAAGAATGATCAAGGAAATGGAGCCCCTCCCTTATGAAACCAGGTTGCAATGCCTTGGTCTCTTCAGCCTTGAAAGACGGTGTTTAAGGGGTGACTTGATCGAAATGTGTAAAAACATGCACAGGATAGAAAAGGTGGATAGAGAAAAAATCTTTTCTCTGTTACACAATACTAGGACGAGGGGGCCATCCCTAAAGCTCATAGGTAAGAAAGTGAGGACAAATAAAGGGAAATGATTCTTCACCCAGAGGGTCCTTGGTTTTAGAGAATTCACTTCCAGAAGAGGTGGTGACAGCTGTCAGCCTGGATAGCTTCAAGGCAGGATTAGACAGATTCATGGATGCCAAGTGTATTGGTGGTTATTGAAACAGATCTCCATGTGCCGCCTCTATGTTGGTTGAGGCAGGCAGGATTCCCTTGGGTTCCATTTGTTGGGGGTCAGGGGAAAGGGAGGGTCTTGCCTTCTCTTTCTGCACAAGATCCCCAAGGACAATGGGTGGGCCCCTGTGTGACACAGAATGCTGGATTTGATGGGCTTTGGCCTGATTCAGCAGGGCTCTTCATATGGTCTTATGTTCTTATATACCGCTTCACAGCCCGCTCTAAATAGTTTATAAAGTCAGCCTCTTGCCCCCAACAATCTAGGTCCACATTTTACCAACCTCAGAAGGATGGAAGGATGAGTCAACCTTGAGCCTGGTAAGATTCAAACTGCTAATTTGCAGGCAGCTAGCAGTCAACGGAATCAAGAACACCTGAAATGTTAATACCACTTTATAAGGCCTCGGTAAGGCCACACTTGGAATACTGCGTTCAGTTTTGGTCGCCACGATGCAAAAAGGATGTTGAAACTATAGAAAAAGTGCAGAGAAGAGCGACAAAGAGGATTAGGGGACTGGATGCTAAAACATATGAAGAACAGTTGCAGGAACTGGGCATGGCTAGTTGAATGAAAAGAAGGACCAGGGGAGACATGATAGCAGCCTTCCAATATCTCAGGGGTTGCCACAAAGAAGAGGGAGTCAGAACAAGAAACAATGGGTGGAAACTAAACAAGGAGAGAAGCAACTTAGAACTAAGGAGAAATTTCCTGCTCTTTATTGATTGATTGATTGATTGATTGATTGATTTTTATTGATTTTTTAAAAAATGTGAACACACACACAACATAAAACAGGTGCTCTGTGAGTAGTGCCCACCACCAGACAAGCATTCACACTCCACCACCAAATCAGGTGTGTAAAGTAGCCTGCAGTGTTGCACTTTAACCACTGTGCCACCCCAGTTCTTAAAGTAGTGACACAGATCAAGCGTTCTCCACTTGCAAGCAAACTTGTGACTCTGAGTCTTTTATTATATTTATTTATTTGTTTGTTTGTTTGTTTGTTTGTTTGTTTGCTTGTTTGACTTGTATGCCGCCCCTCTTCTTAACTAAAAATAAGGACCAGTACAGAAAAATTGTAACTCAATGTCGTATGGACAGTTGGCGGAACAAAGCATTGCATGGCCAGTTCTTGGAGAAGATTGAAGGCAAAGTGGATAAAGAAAAGACCTGGTCATGGCTTACAAGTGGAACACTCAAAAAGGAGACAGAAGGTCTAATACTGGTGGCACAAGAACAGGCCATTAGAACAAATGCTGTCAAAGCCAGAATTGAAAAATCAACAGACGATCCAAAGTGCAGACTCTGTAAAGAAACAGATGAAACAATCGATCACATACTCAGCTGCTGCAAAAAGATCACACAGACTGACTACAAGCATAGACATGATGCTGTGGCACAGATGATCCACTGGAACTTGTGCCGGAACTACCATTTACCAGTGGCAAAGAACTGGTGGGATCATAAGCCCGAAAAAGTGGTCGAAAATGAGCAAGCAAAACTACTGTGGGACTTCCGACTTCAGACTGACCGAATGCTGAAGCATAACACACCAGACATCCTGATTGTGGAGAAAAAGAAAGTATGGATCATCGACATCGCAATCCCAGGGGGCAGCAGAATTGAGGAAAAGCAGCTAGAGAAATTAGTGAAATACGAAGATCTAAAAATCAAGCTGCAACAATTCTGGCATAAGCCAGTGAAAGTGGTCCCGGTGGTACTTGGCACGCTGGGCGCAGTGCCAAAGCATCTCAGGGGACATTTGAAAACCATCGGAATTGACAAAATCTCCATCCGTCAATTGCAAAAGGCCGCTTTACTGGGATCGGCAAACATAATTCGCTGCTACATCACGCAGTCCTAGGTGCTGGGGAAGAGCCCAACTGGTGATGAAATACGAAATCCAGCATAGTGATCTCATTTGCTGATTTGTATTGACATAATAATTTATTTATTTATTTATTAGACTTGTATGCCACCCCTCTTCTTAATTCTCCTTTGAAGCTCCTGTAGCTTGATGGGTTTTGATGTGTTTCTGATTCCCGTTTTTCTTGGTCCCAGGACTTTTGTTTTTCCTGTCCTAGGAGTTAATCCTGTCAGGAAAGCAGGAACGAGGAACTTTCAGTTTACCTTGGAGAGTTCATTTTTAGCCTGATTTCCCCTTATCTTAATGGCTCTATTTAAGTGTTCCTTTCAGCTGGTGCTGTTGCCTGGGGTTTTCCTAAAGGGGGAAAGGCTGGCTTGAGTCTTTTGGCACTCTTTTCTGAGGTTTCTGGTGCTGTGTGATTTCTGGCACTGTCCCTTTGGGGTATACTTCCCACAGTTAGTAACAGGTTGTTAAATGAATCTGGCTTCCGCATTGATTTGTTGGTCAGACGGTCACAAAAAGGGATCACATGACTCTGGAACACTGCAGTCAGTTGTCAAATTTCTGAATTTTGATCATGTGCCATGGGGGTGTTGCAACAGCTGTGCGAAAACTGATCATAAATCAAAACTACTTGTATTCCTCAATATATATATATTGATTCGACACAATATATATATTGATTTGACACAAAAATATGTAACCCTTTCCCCTTAGGCCTTTACAATTTTATGCATGGTATGTCTGTATGTATGTTTGGTTATTATTATAATGGGTTTTTAATTGTTTTTAGTATTGGATTATTGTTATATGCTGTCTTATTATTGCTATTAGCTGCCCCGAGTCTTCGGAGAGGGGTGGCATACAAATTCAATCAATCAATCAATCAATCAATCAATCAATCAATAAACAAACCCTTCCCTGGAACAGAGCTGAAGAGATTGGATACTGTAGCCTAGAGGTTAATTCTCTGCCTTACAAGGCAAAAGTTGCAGGTTCAAGTCCCAGTGAGGGTATGGCTAGCTGATGAGGCCAAAATAAGGCCGAAATAGATCTATCCTAGTCTCCCTTAATTTTCAAATTCAACCAAAACATGTGACATTATATATATATATATATATATATATATATATATATATATATATATATATATATATATATTCTGTTGGATCACCCTAGTATATTGAAGGAACGTCACAGCTCCTTTTTGTCTCTTTTTGCCACATACAAAAAAATATATTTGTTTTCGTAGATTTTCACAGGTATAGGTATGACGGTCTTGGATTATTCGGGTTTTTTCCTGTGTAGAATTATATATATATATATATATGTATGTATGTATGTATGTATGTATGTATGTATATGTATATATATATATATATATATATATATATATATATATATATATATATATATATATATATATATATATATATATATATAAAATTATATATTATTATTATTATTAATTAGATTTGTATGCCATCCCCCTCCGAAGACTTGGAGTGGCTCACAACAGCAAATATATATATTTGTTTTTGGTTCACTCAGGAAATTGTGTCCCTAGTTTTCCTTGGGGCAGGAGTGTTCTCTCTCTTCCTGGGACTTATCAGCAATTAATAAAGCAATTGGAATATTGATGATTATTTTGTGAAGTTTCCCGTCAGCTCTGAAGAACGTTCTGCTGACTATTAATCCCTTTACAAAATGGCGGTCCTACCATAGACTTGTGGACTTCAATTCCTAGAATACCCCAGCCAGCCATGCTGGCTGGGGAATTCTGGGAGTTGAAGTCCATGGGTCTTACGTGCTCCATCTTGCAAAATCCTCTTGAGTTTTGCATTCTTTGAAGTCAACTCCTCTGCTTCTTGTTTTGTGCCTTTCACAATTCTCTCAGATCTGTCAGTCTGCCATGTATTTATCCCGCACCGACACAACTAAGCTGACAAGAGGTGTGTGTTTGTGTGTGGTTTATTTTGTGCAGTCGGATTGTGTGGAAAGGAAGCAAGACAGCTATCATTAATTGGGAGCCATATTCTCGCCAGCCAATCCTTCATTGAAGCCCAAATAAAACATAAATGAATCCATTGACAGATGTCCATTATCATTTGTCTTGCATTGCTGTGCTGTGCAAATAAGCAGAAAAAAACCCCAATTCTCTGTGTTGAGTTTTGTTGTTTTTAAGACAGACTTTCTGCATCGGCGTTTGTGTTTACAGTGTTCCCTCGATTTTCGCGGGTTCGAACTTCGCGAATAGCCTACACCACGGTTTTTCAAAAAATATTAATTAAAAAATACTTTGCGGGTTTTTTCCTATACCACGGTTTTTCCCACCCGATGATATCATATGTCATCGCCAAACTAATAATTTTTGCAAATAAATAACAAAAAAAATAATTATTGTTAATAAATAATTATGTTTATAAATATCAGGATCACTAAGTGTCTTATTCAATGGTGAGTACCAGTAATAATGGTGAGTAAATGGTTGTTAAGGGAATGGGAAATGGTAATTTAGGGGTTTAAAGTGTTAAGGGAAGGCTTGTGATACTGTCCATAGCCAAAAATGGTGTATTTACTTCCGCATCTCTACTTTGCGGAAATTCGACTTTCGCGGGCGGTCTCAGAACACATTCCCCGCGGATATCGAGGGAACACTGTATTCCCTTTTCACAAAAATATCACTCAATCAAAATAGAGCTTGAGTGAACCTTGGAGATGTATGCTCAAGCAGGGGACCCTATACCAGTGATGGCAAACCTTTTTTCCGTTGAGTGCTGAAAGAGCATGCACGCACATTATTGTGCATGCGCGAGTGCCCACACCCATAATTCAATGCCTGGGGAGGGTGAAAACAGCTTCGCCCATCCCCGAGAGGCCCCCTGGTGTTGTGGTTAGGAATGTGGAGGTGGATGTGGGGGAGACATCCACATGCCGCAGGCCTGTTTTGCTCCCAGTAGAATCTGCCGACGAAGTCTCCTCTGACCAAGGAAGCATGAGTGACAGGGAGGAAGGGAGTTTGGCAGACAGCCCAGGAGGAGATCAATCATCTGTATCATCCCTGGACTCTGAACAAGAATTAATGACACATCCACGCATGCGTAGAGTGATGCATAGGAGACAACAACTGAAGGATTATTACAAGAGAAAATGAGGCCACCTGTGGTTGGGTGGGGCTGCTGTAATTAGTGCTACAGATAAAAGCGCAGCCTGGTGTTTTAGCCTCATGGCAGTTTATCTGATTCATTGTTTTGTCAAGATCGTGGTTTTTGCTGTTTAAGATTGTGTGTGTGGACTCTCTGGACTTTAGAATTTGACTCAATTTCCCAATTATTGGGTGAACAATTGAACTGCATTTAACCTGTGCCTTGTGTGTACCAGAAAATCCCTTTGACATTTAAAAAGGGAGCTGTTTCTGTTTTTCTGTTTATAAAAACTTTTGGCTTTTCCTTTTATCGTGTGGTGTGTGTCTTCCTGGACTAATTACCCTGTAATTACGGACGGTTGAGACAAATTCTGGTGGGCCTAGTAGGCTTGTCTTTCACCCTCCCCAGGCTCCAAAGGCTTTTCTGGAGCTTGGGAAGGATAAAACACCCTCCCTATCCCCCCCCCGGAGGCTCTCTGGAAGCCAAAAACACCCCCCAAAGCCTCCGTGAGAGCCAAAAATCAGCTGGCCAGCACACACATGCATGTTGGAACTGAGCTAGGGCAACAGCTCGTGTGCCAGCAGATATGGCTCCGCGTGCCACCTATGGCACCCATGCCATAGGTTCATCATCAATCTCATATTTTTCATGGGTTATTCCTAATAAAAAGAATTCCATTGTTTTTTCAATCTTCATTTCTAATAGTTCCTCTAGACATTTTGAATTCTGTTCCATTATTATTATTATTATTATTATTATTATTATTATTATTATTATTATTAATTAGATTTGTATGCTGCCCCGCTCCGAGGACTTGGAGCGGCTCACAACAAGAGACAGTACAAATCCAATACTTAAAACAATTTAAAACCCTTAATATAAAAACAATCATACTTCTCATACAGACCATACATAAAGCGGAAACGGTCCAGGGGAATCAATTTTCCCATGCCTGATGTCATGACAGAGGTGGGTTTTGAGAAGTTTACGAAAGGCAAGGAGGTTGGGGGACAGTCCTAATCTCTGGGGGGGAATTGATTCCAGAGGGTCGGGGCCACCACAGAGAAGGCTCTTCTCCTGGGTCCTGCCAGACAACATTGTTTCGTTGATGGGACCCGGAGAAGGCCAACTCTGTGGGACCTAACCGGTCGCTGGGATTCGTGCAGCAGAAGGCGGTCCCGGAGATATTCTGGTCCGATGCCATGAAGGGCATCGTTTTGTTACAGAGCCACCACATATGGTAATATGAACCTTACACTTCCAACGTTTTGGTGAATGTTTGTTGTCGATTTTAGCTCGCTACATTGGTGTTCTCTGCCACCTGTAAAACATTTTATAGCAGCTCCTGCCGCTATCA